>NC_134406.1:26645860-26848041 GCF_038048845.1 Mixophyes fleayi
ACCCTGCAAAAGCTGATGAAGCTGCCCCCACTACACAGCACCTCCCAAACCCAGCATGTCACCCTCCAGTCGGCTGACAGAGTGGGCGCACCAAGAGCAGAGGGGACTCTGAGCAGCAAGCGGACCAATCATAGACCAGCAATGTCCTGACACTCTGAACTCCAACCAATCACGGAGAGAATCGCCTGACATTGCTAAGTGGGGGGGGTTCATACCCAAAAGCTGGGTGCCCTAGGCAGCTTCCTAATGGTAGCACCGGGACTGATTGTAAATGACTTTATATATTCAATGTATGGGTGTGCAGTATGTATGCGCTTATTTATACTGGGTATGTGTATATGCACACATATATAAAAGGTAAAGTTTGCTCTTTGCAGTACCTATATTTTTTGGCTCTTTGTCTCCGACTGGTTGGCCACCCCTGCTCTAGCACTTCTCTTTTTCTAATATATACTCTACAGTTTCTCTTTTCATTTAAAAGTCCTGCCCTGTCTTTCCTATATACATATTGATTGTATAGCGTAAACAGTTTGGTCCATTTTGTGCAGTTTGAACCCGGACCACATGATTTGACATGAGGCTGCTTCTGACCATGTTTGTAGGATACCTGCCTTGACATTGGTTCATGACCTTACTTACATCATCTACTTACTCATTCTGTTTGTTTATTTATGAACCATTATAACCCTAAGTTTTTTACTTCACCCCTGATATTTCTCCATGTTTATTTTATTCTATATCTGAAACCATTGCTTTGCGTCTTGGTCAGTGCTTTGAACTTCGTGGTCATGTTTTTGTTGCAGCTGTATGGACTAGTACGATAGGAAAGGGAGTCTCTTTATGTCTAAGGTGGACCCCCGGTTTTTGGTATCTTATGTGACCACTATATCTCTGCATTTCTGTATTGAGTAGGATAAATGAGAGCTTTCATAGCACATGTATAGCATAATGCTAATTCATCGCAAAGTCCTATTGGACTTTTTCTGTATAATCCCATTGATGAACATTGTCATGGTGAGATACTGGGGGTTAGTATACCAAGAACAAATAGGCTCCTATGGCTCCTCATAAAATGTATGTTTCAGTGATGTCTTGTTTCATAGGGGTCTGAAATGTGCCATGCTGGGTACTCTGGGAACCCCAGCGAAGTCCCCCCTCTAGTGTGAACTCTTTTTCCTATTTACCGGCAGCTTATTGTTGCCGGTGAATGGAGGAAATGCTATGCACATGCACATTCATGGGTGAGGGATCCAGCGAGAGGTTTCAGCTGGATCCCAAAAAATGACAGGTAACCCCATCCTGAGATAGGCGTTACCTTTCTGTGAAATACAAAGCTTTGAAAGCTTGATGCATTACAGAACTTCACAGTCCCCATATTAATCTATAAGGACTGCTGTTTTCTATGTTTTAATGGCTGATCACACTTTCATACATCGACCCCATAGCAAGTAGGATGGGTGTTTGAAAAGTTAATTAATGATAAATATTGCATAGTTCACTAAATGTATTGTAACAAAACAATGACTGTTTATCTTAATTATAGCTCTCTCTAAAGTGCATAAACATTTCTTCCCTCCTACTTCTTATCTAAATAGTATTTATTGTATAAAAGGCTGTTGCCTAAGAACATATGTGTCATTTACTGAATATAGAGTCACAGACGCTGGTTGCAGTATTGAGTTATTTGTAAAAGCTCTGTATAAGCTCTTTGCAATAGACATATGTTGAGTCATTATGGCTACTTGTATTTGAAATAGTAAATCATTTTAAAAGCTTAAATTTATAAATTGATATTCATCCCAGGGTTCCCTGGTTAGTGTCTGAGCCACGGCTGTGTAACACTGCAGAGAGGTGTGTGAGTGTGAGTACCAATGATTGGCTGCAGTCACAGACACTGCAACTTCTGATTGGTGCCCCTGCTCACACACCCCTTCCTCAGTCATATTAAAGTGGTCATGAAAATGTTCAAGACTTTACGTGGTAATGGAGCTTTAAGTTGATAGATGGTAGTGTAAAAATCTGCCCATGTTCTGCTTAAAATGTCTCTGACAACTCTTATTTAATCACCTTGATTTCCAGCATCATATCTCATGCTGCAGAAGACTATCAGTTCACCAATATCTGGGCAGCTCTTCCCATCATTAAGGGCAAAAAATGTGCTCATCCTGTAATGAATTTTGCAGCACTAATTCATGATTCTGTCCATAGATTACACAAAAATAGGTTTATGGCATTGCAAAGCAGGAAGAATGGAAGTAACATCTTTTGAGGTTTATAAATGACCCACAGTCACATATGCGAATCACATATTTGTAAAAAAAGAAGTGATCATAGTTATGAAGATTAATTTATTTTATGCATCATAAAATGTGATTAAGTTGCAACAGAGAGGCTCGGATTTGTGGAAATGCCATATAGGCCTGTGCCTGAAGACCTGTAGTGGCAGCAGGGGGCCCCTTGTCTCGTCATCTTCAGAAAACATTGTTTCTAGTTTTTTTTTTCTCCATTGTGTTGCATTTGCCACATTTTCAGCGAATCGGGAAGGCTACAATGATCTTTGTAAAACAATGCAAGAAAAAATGCAAAAAGTATAGGCAGCACGGTGGCTCAGTGGTTAGCACTTCTACCTCACAGCACTGGGGTCATGAGTTTGATTCCCGACCATGGCCTTATCTGTGTGAAGTTTGAATGTTCTTCCCGTGTTTGCGTGGGTTTCCTCCGGGTGCTCAGGTTTTCTTCCACAGTCAAAAACATACTAGTAGGTTAATTGCCTGCTATGAAATTGACCTTAGTCTTTCTCGGTCTGTGTGTATGTTATGGAATTTAGACTGTAAGCTCCAATGGGGCAGGGAATGATGTGAGTTTTCTGTACAGCGCTGCAGAATTAGTGGCTCTATACAAATAGCTGATGATGATATCAAAAGCATTTGTTGTTAGTAGCATTTTTACTAGTATTAACAAAATAGACTACTATAGACTGGAGGTGTGTGAAGATGGAGGTTGTCCCAAATTGGACAACCCATTTAAATGATGTCTATTAAATTCCCAAAATTCACTGTCATTTGTTCCCTTAGTTTACTAAGTAGCACCTTCCTCTATTCACTACTGCTTTTCATAAAATCTTTATTCATACAGACTTTTTTAATTAAATATCGGAAAAAGCAAACTGTAAACAGGTCCATCATTGCTCTTAGCATCTAGCATATTCCAGCAGCAGCTCTTACACTTTGCAAATAGTGCCTACTTTAATGTGATATTTTCACTCTGACATTTTCAGTGCTTAATTTCAAATTACCATAATGTTAATCTTTATTTTTAACTTGTTTGTGACTTTTTGCAGCTTGTATGCTAAATGCGGCATTTCAAGAACTTTAAAACTTTAATTTTACTACAATTTGCTATTCAACAACAAAAACAGACATAGATTGACCTTTTCATAGTCCCAAACTTCCCTTTTTTTCTACAATATTTAATGCTGCTAATCTTCTCCCTACCATATATTTGTTATTACAGAAGCTTGTGCCAAAATGTGCTCCTTTTATTCCTCTGTTAGAGCAGAGGAGTCTTGATGAGCAGCATCTCTGTTCAGCATTATTGAGCATTTCATAATATTCATCCTTTTGAATCTATTTGCTGTCACTGAAGGGAGCCTGGTCAGCCTGTGGAGGGATGTGACCAAACCGCACAATGTGAGACTACTGCTTAACAACTGTGCTTAGGGAGTATTGTTATGCATACATTATGGGCAGTCAGAGATATAGGGGTAAATGTATGAAGCTGCGAGGTTACGGCAGGGTTATTTAGTATAAACTGCAAAATGACAGCTAGAATCTGATTGGTTGCTATAGGCAACATCTCCACTCCTCAAACCTGCCTGAAATTTGCAGCTTGATACATTTAGCCTATAGCAGTGTTGGCTAACCTGTGACACTCCAGGTGTTTGGGAAACTACAAGTCCCAGCATACCCTTCCAGCAATAAGCTGCTATATATTGGCAAAGCATGCTGGGACTTGTAGTTTCTCAACACCTAGGGGTAAATGTATCAAGCTGAGAGTTTTCCGGCGGGTTTGAAAAACCAATCAGATTCTAGCTGTCATTTATTTAGCACATTCAACAAAATGACAGCTAGAATCTGATTAGTTGCTATAGGCAACATCTCCACTTTTCAAACCTGCTGGAAAACTCTCAGCTTGATACATTTACCCCCTAGAGTGTCACAGGTTAGCCAACACTGGCCTATAGTGTTTAAACAATATAATTTATTTCACTGATATATATATATATATATAAATTAATTCACATGTCCCGGCATGCCATAATAGCCACTGACATGGCATATTAGAACATGTATTTCCTCCACACCTGGATTATATATGCTAAATACAGAATTCCTGTTTCCATCATGCATCCACAGTATTTTTATTTACAAGAGGATGCTGGGACACAGGCATTTTATTAATTTATTGGTTTTGTGTGCAAGAGTGGTGCATGGACCACTCATATATGACAAGGTGAGGGAACTGTAGGGATATGTAACATTGGTCCTCTCCACCTTCACCCACCATTCTCCCCTTGTCACGTGTCCCCGAACCACCCTTCACAATATCCCTACCTGCTCCGTTGTCCAGTGGTGGAGGGATCTGGTCTTCACCGCAGTTCCCACCCGTTGCTCCATGTGTGAAGTAACTCTATAGAGAGCACCAGTGATGACTGATGTCACCAATGCTCTGCACAATCAAAGGAGAAACAGGAGGGGAGCCAGCTAGACCATCAGGGAGTAGAAGTGTTGTATATGCAGAGCATAGTTTTTGTTGCAGAGCAATATCTGCGTTTTGTATCAGAGCAGTGCTATGTTTTCTATATGCAGTGCATAGTTTATTAGCAGAACAAGCAATGTGTGCTTTATAGATTTAAATCTCAGCTGAATGCAGGAAAATACAGAGAACCAGGAATATGACATTACATTTTTATTTCTCATTCAGCTTTTAATGAAAAGACAACAGTTGTGCCCTATCAAAAGTGCAGTTGTGCATTATCACGGAATTCACAGGAACGGTGGGGATTCTTTGCAATTTGCCCGATTTAGCTCCACCCACTAGAGGGACCCCTATAAAGAGGTTTGGGCTTCGCTGCTAACACCCCAAAGGTTGTGCTCTCTGGATGAGTATCAGACTGATAGGTGAAGATGCTGTTGGGTTTCAGCTACCAGGATTAGCTGAGAAGCATATAGTACTGGGTACCAGGTTCTGATGAATAGGAATGGATACGGGATACCAGGAATAGCTGAGAAGCATACAGCATCGGGTACCAGGTTCTGATGAATAGGAATGGATATGGGATACCAGGATTAGCTGAGAAGCATACAGCGTTGGATACCAGAATCTGCTGAATAGGAATGGATATGGGATACCAGGAATAGCTGAGAAGCATACAGCATTGGATACCAGGATTTGATGAATATGAATGGATACAGGATACCATGAATAGCTGAGAAGCATACAGCGTTGGATACCAGAATCTGCTGAATAGGAATGGATACGGGATACCAGGAATAGCTGAGAAGCATACAGCATTGGATACCAGGATTTGATGAATATGAATGGATACAGGATACCATGAATAGCTAAGCATACAGCGTTGGATACCAGGATTTGATGAATAGGAAAGGATACAGGATTCCAAAGGAATACACTGGAGCCAAACAATTCAGCAGCTTAGCAGACTTCAGGACATGAAGATCTGGCACCATGCTGCCATAATAGGTGCCTTAAATAGTCTGGAGGATATGGGGGAGTCAAAGGTAATCAGCCAATGGCTGAATAGGGAAATCTATAATGCAAGATGGCGACGGCCATCGGAAGATCGCAGTGTCGGAGCTGCAGAAGGGAAGCCCAATGAAGGAGGCCAGGCCTGCGCACAGGATCCTGTTAAGTCAGCCGGAGGGTCTGGAGTGTGACATGTATCAATTGTACCAGGTCCTGGTGCAGCCGGCCACTTTGGAGGTGGTCCAAGAGAATCAGTTGCAGCTGGTGTCTGTACAGTCAGTCCAAGAGCATCAGTTGCAGCTGGTGTCTGTACAGTCAGTCCAAGAACATCAGTTGCAGCTGGTGTCTGTACAGTCAGTCCAAGAGCATCAGTTGCAGCTAGTGCCTGTACAGTCAGTCCAAGAGCATCAGTTGCAGCTGGTGACTGTACAGTCAGTCCAAGAGCATCAGTTGCAGCTGGTGACTGTACAGTCAGTCCAAGAGCATCAGTTGCAGCTGGTGTCTGTACAGTCAGTCCAAGAGCATCAGTTGCAGCTGGTGACTGTACAGTCAGTCCAAGAGCATCAGTTGCAGCTGGTGACTGTACAGTCAGTCCAAGAGAATCAGTTGCAGCTGGTGACTGTACAGTCAGTCCAAGAGCATCAGTTGCAGCTGGTGACTGTACAGTCAGTCCAAGAGCATCAGTTGCAGCTGGTGTCTGTACAGTCAGTCCAAGAGCATCAGTTGCAGCTGGTGACTGTACAGTCAGTCCAAGAGAATCAGTTGCAGCTGGTGACTGTACAGTCAGTCCAAGAGCATCAGTTGCAGCTGGTGACTGTACAGTCAGTCCAAGAGCATCAGTTGCAGCTGGTGACTGTACAGTCAGTCCAAGAGCATCAGTTGCAGCTGGTGACTGTACAGTCAGTCCAAGAGCATCAGTTGCAGCTGGTGTCTGTACAGTCAGTCCAAGAGCATCAGTTGCAGCTGGTGACTGTACAGTCAGTCCAAGAGAATCAGTTGCAGCTGGTGACTGTACAGTCAGTCCAAGAGCATCAGTTGCAGCTGGTGACTGTACAGTCAGTCCAAGAGCATCAGTTGCAGCTGGTGACTGTACAGTCAGTCCAAGAACATCAGTTGCAGCTGGTGTCTGTACAGTCAGTCCAAGAGCATCAGTTGCAGCTGGTGTCTGTACAGTCAGTCCAAGAGCATCAGTTGCAGCAGTTGAATTTACAGCTGGTCCTAGTGCATTGATTATCCAGACAAAATGGATAAACAAAATGTAATCAACAAATTAGACAATGCATCAAATATGAGTGGAAAATATATTTGTATGCAGGCCTTAATTCATAAGAAGAACATGTTAGCTAAATATATTCCACGCTATGGATATTCCAAAAACCTTATTGAATAAAGTGCTGTAAAATGTGTTTTTAGTTGTTTACTTTGTTCAAAAGTTGTGGTATAGAGATTGGTGTTGCCTGGGGTGAATTGGGTGCCCATGACATACCTGAAAATAATGCAAACCATCAAATAAAAACTAGTTATGTGTGAGGGTGAACTAAATGGAATAAAAAATACATAAGAAGGGGAGACAGGAATTTGTGTATATAAAAATCTCCATTCATCTCTAGATATGACCCCCTCTATTAATGCATTATCCAGCAAATATTTATACTGGTATGTGTACATTTCTGTAGGATTAGTAACCAATCTTTTATAAAACAGAACAATATCAAGTTGCCTTAATGTTTCAGTTTTATACTCAGTTTTATAATATCCTGGATAACCACTGCTTCACCTTTGTTGGCTTGTTTAATTATAATTGACATGTAAAACATTAACACTTTAAAGGCCAATCATTCAACCTTTGAAAGATTGGTAGATCTACCTTCTTGTGTTAAGCACAACTGTTTGAAATCATCTATTGTAAGTTATAGTCTATATTAGAGGTCTTCAAATGCATTGGGAATAATTCGGATTATGACTTAAAATTCTGTTTTCTCATTTGTCTGCATGTTAAGGTAAAAAAAAAAACAATATTGCAGTTCTCAGAATTCATCTCAACATGGCTCTCATTATATAGTTCATTAACTATCAATAAACTTAGTTGGTCTTTATTATCCAATATCACAGGAACAAAAGTCTATTTCATATTTTTTCATTTCTTTTTTTGCAAAAACAAAATATTTTGCAACATAATGACCTTGTTTATTTAGTTCTACAAATAGTTAAAAAATGTTTGGTTTAGATGTTGGGACATTTTGAATCCCTTTGTTTAGAAGACAAATTTGCAAGGTTGACAGTTGCTTGGTAGACAGGTTGAAGATACCTCTACTTAATTCAGATGCATCTTTCTTGTTAATATTCTTCCCTCATCCAATTCTTCTGTACTTTGATCACTTGTCTGTTTTGGAGTCCCTACACACTGAAAGGGATTTGGATGTCTGAAATTATTCACTAATTTCTCTTGATTCTCCTAAGAAATATTCTCCTGATCTATTGTTAGATTTTCTTTTTTAACTTCAATAGTATTTTTATTATTAATTTTTCAGGCATTTACAGGGCGCCAATTTTTTGGAACCCAGATCAAATCTGCCAATGGGAAATGCGGGTTAAGAGCTTTCTCCAGGTCTATCCATGGTTTTTGGTGCATCGTAAGGGACCAGTCACGAAGCTGAGAAAGTAAGCAAGCCGCATGGTATCTGTACAAGTCTGGTAACGCCAAACCTCCCTGTTGTTTAGGCAACTACATCCGAGCGCTGGCTATTCGTGGAGGTTTGTGCTTCCAAATGTATAATATCATAACCAAATGCAATTTATCTAATAAAGATTTGGGGATACAAACAGGAATAGTACGGAATAAATACATCATTTTTGGGAGCAACATCATCTTGAAGGCTGCGATCCTTCCCAACCAGGAGACCTCGCAGCAGACCCAGGATTTACTTAAAGTTGAAAGTTGGAGGGTTAAAGTTGAAAAATTAAGATTAATCGTATTTTCCAGTGAAGAAGTGATTTGAATACCCAAATATTTCAGTGCCGACATCTTCCATGAGTAATGAAAAGATGTTTTATGGAGTTGCACCTTTTCATGGGGAATATTTATTGTAAGAGCTTCTGATTTAGTGGAGTTTAGCTTATAATATGAAGCTCGGCTATATGTATCTAAAATATTATGAAGGGTCGGCAGCGAAGTCCCCGGGTCAGTTACAAAAAGCAAAACGTCATCGGCAAATAGACATATTTTATGCAAGGTATTTTTAACAATGGCACCAGAAAACAGATGTGAGGATCTAATGGATATGGCCAGAGGTTCCACTGCCAAGACAAATATCAACGGGGATAAGGGAAAACCCTGTCGAGTTCCGTTTGTGATCGTGAAACTATCCGACAGGAATCCGTTACTAAACACTCTAGCCGGTGGGTGGGAATATAAGGCCCAAATAGCCCTCAAGAAGTCGCCATGGAATCCAAACCGGAGAAGGACCCCCTCCATGTAGCCCCAATGTAATCTATCAAATGCCTTCTCGGCATCGAGGGAGAGGACTAACAGCTCAGACTGGGCCTCTGACAACCATTCTATAATATTGAGCACTCTTCTTGTATTATTCGAGGCCTGCCGCCCCTGAACAAATCCCACCTGGTCCGGATGGATCAAATTCGGGAGAAGTCCGTTAAGCCTATTTGCTATCAGTTTAGCATATATTTTAATATCAGAATTCAGAAGGGCGATTGGCTTATAATTGAGACATGATGCTGGGTCCTTCCCCGGTTTGGGTATAGCGACGCTTCGAGATTCTAACATTTCAGAGGGAAATGACCCATGTGTTGTCCCTGTGTTAAATAGTTGCTCTAATATTGGGAGGAGATCCTCCTGGAACATAACATAAAAGCCATTGATATAACCATCAGGGCCAGGGGCTTTGTCTCTTGGTAGGTTTTTAATAACTGTTTGTATTTCAGCTTAGGACCAGGGGGCAGATAGGGATTCTGCAGTCTCCGGGTCTACTTTAGGGATATGCAAGCTACTTTAAAAACCATCTATGTCTGCCTGAGACGGCTGTTAGATTTTCTTTTTGCTCTAGCACTTTGATTTATAGAGTCATTTTCCCAAATAGTCTTCTATTCATTCTGTGGATGGGTCTCTGTGATGTAGCATTTCTTCTAAATTTGGGTTTATATTTATGAATATTGGAAGATAGATTTATTCAGGATAGAATTAATTAGTATGATATTTATAGTATTGTGCTTCTATGATTATCTTTAGGGAAAAATCTCTCACGTATATGAATATATTTGAGCTTTCTCACAGTCTTCAATATCTCTTATTGTCCTCTTTTTGCTCTCCAGATTTTTTTGTATCTATCAACTTTAGAAATAATGATTTTATCATTTTATTTTAAAATGTTAGAATTGTAATAAGGCTCCAGATTAGATTTTAATTCTTCAATTTCTGCTTCTATTAATTTTACTGTCTAACTAGGAGTGTTTTAAAAATTCCCTTGGAATAATATTTTTGTCAATATATTTCTGTAAGTTGATTCCGTCCCACTTCGCATTAAGTGAATGATCTAATTTATTAAATTCTCTAGATAGATCCATTTTATCTTTAGACATATCAATGGGTTTTACATTGCCAATACAACCAACATAAGATTGTCTCCTTATGATTCTTGCTTCAAAACATAACAGGTACTTATTGTAGCAGACTGCGGAAGAAAGATCAACACTAGGTGGCGCTCACAAACAATTATACGTACGTTCAACAGCTTTACCTGGAGGCTCCCAAACACAATGAGAAATCAATGGAAATAGTGCTTGAGAATGAGTATGAATAATATTGGCAAAAAAGCAGCCTATACAGTCATTAAAGAAATGCTGGTACGTGCTTATGGCTGCTTGCTGGTGCTTGTAGAACTACAAATGCCAGCATACCCAGGGAGCTAAGACCCACTGGATCCTGTAGTTCCCCACACTGAACCAATAAAAAAATAAACACACAGACACCATAGAAAAAATCCTTTACTGGACATTTTTTAAAAAAAGTCTTTTGTTCCGATCTTCATTCCACTCCTAAATCCATCTGCATCTTCTTCTCTTCCAAGGGTTAAAATACTATAACACCCTGCTGGATGAGAGAGAACATTCTCTGAGCAGACTGCAAAGCAAATTAAAGCAAAGGGCTTATCCACAAGTAGCCAATCAGAGCAGCTTGCCTCTGAATAGTGAAACAAACCGTGGGCTATGAATGAACTTCACTGAGTGTTGTGCTGTCCTGGTTGGGGCTGACTTACATTATGACAGGAGGACCCCTGTTGCAGGTTTGTTTATTTTACTAGTAAAGAGACGTGCTGATTGTCATCATCAGCACATATCTTTACACCACGGCTCAGATACGCAGCCTAACAGGTGCGGCCTCCTCTGAATATGTCGCATCTCCAGGGTTTGCTCCACTTACAGGTTCAATCCCTTGTGCTGACACACCCCTGATCCCAGACGTAGGGTTCTTCAAGTGCTACTTGCGCAAAACTGGAAATTGCATGTGGTTGTACTGCACATGCACAGTGAAACAAGTCAGAATTATGTCCAGATTATAATGAGGCTGAAAAGGGTATTCAACAGAGACTTCTGCGTTTTATTAATATTTTAGAAGCAGTTTTAATTAGTCTTTTTCAGGTAGCAGCTCGGTACTACATATCATCATCATCATTTATTTATATAGCACCAACATATTCTGTAGCTATAGCTCCCAACATTCAGAATCTCAAAATCGGGACAACAAAAGCCACGCTCCGCCCAATTACACCCACACTCTGTCCACAAATGGGCATATTTGGTTAAAAAACCACCCACTTTCCCAATAAGCCCCGTCCCTTTTGTGTGCTGCGTTTTGGGAACGTCTCGCCGAAACAAGGACGGTTGATAGGTATTGTACAGGGGAATTCTGTGTGTCTTTTCTATTTGCATGTAACCCCAACGTTAAGAGCACCTGTTGCTACCTATAAACTGAGCAACTTGCCAGTTGAATTCTAACTAAAATTTAGACAAACTTGTAACTCAATTTCTCCTCTTATCATCTGATATTATGGTGTCACTAATTCCTAATGTTCTGCTCTTGTTCTTTTGTCAGACAAGTAAATTATTTGTACTTTTTTTTTAGATTTAAATTGCATCTAAATGTTTTCTTATTAATCTGTTTGTATCCTACATCACTGTGTAGACAAGCAGCAATCTGCATGTATTCATTTGTGGTGGAAGTCAATATCACAGGACTGATAATCTGCTGAGAGATATATTCCCTGGGTAGCTACATTAACGTGATTATACAAATTGCAGAAAACTCCATCTCTGTTTATAAACCTCGTGAGCAATTTTTGGGCCATTTTACCCAAATGAATTGCAGAGGTGTTAAAGGCTAACTCCATTATGTTCAACAAGTTATACTACATGTTATTTACTTGCTAAATGTTACCCCCAATTCAGCTGACCCCCCTGTACCGTTCTCCTCAGGGCTATTTTAAATTAATATTGCATTATTAATACCCCTCATTTGCATAAATTGGAAGCTCAGGGAGAAGTTTAAATAACACCTCTGCCTGTCTGAAGCAAACAAGTGGCAGCACGGTGGCTAAGTGGTTAGCACTTCTACCTTACAGCACTGGGGTCATGAGTTCAATTCCCAATCATGGCCTTATCTGTAAGGAGTTTGTATGTTCTCCCTGTGTTTGGGCTGCTCCTCCGCATTTGTAAATGATTGTGCTCTATGAAGTGCATACTAAAAATGTTTCCCTCCACTGTGCAGAGGACAAGCGCACTTTAATCCAACAACTTCTATTATCAGTCCTCCAAATCCTTTACTATATCTCATCGCCAAATGCAGGTAATGAGGGCAAAGTACACAGTGGAGGGTGGATTAAAAGAAAAACATCATTTAAATATTCTTTAATGTGCAGCATCATTTCATTACAAAACAAACTATGGAAATGGAGTTAGAGGGGTGGAGAGGTCTGATGCCGTCGTTTACAGTAAGAGCACATCTCATTCAGATGGTTTAAAGCGCTACGGAATCTGCTGGCGCTATATGAATAAATGTTGATGATGGTTATGTTTCCGAAACTGCTCTGTTATCTCCAAACACTCCCTACTCTGCTCCCTTATAAAGATATTATACAATTTATTCAGGAAGTTTATTTGGGCAGGTAAGAGACCACGTAGTGGAATGATAGAATTTCAATGAAAATAAATCAAATGAAGGGATCAATTTTCCAGACATTAGAACTCATAATCATGCCTCGCTATCTCAGGGATTGGATTCAGAATTGTGATATTTATACTCCCAAATATCTGGAAAGTGAATTTTTAAATAACTTAGATCTGGATAGTCTTTTACACCTGCATAATCAGGAGATTACCCAGGAAATGCGGGACAATTCTTCCTCATGGACTACCAGGAAAATCTGGCATATCATTCGCCATAAGGCAGGTCTCAACAGATATAAATGGGTTTATCTACCGTTCCTGAGGAATCCTGATTTTCAGTACGGTGCGGTGGTCTACCCCTTCTCCATACGGAACGTAGGGGGAATTAGAACAATTGATTGCCGGATACACAAGACAGATAGACTCCCTTTAATGTTTACTGAAGCTGTATCCAGATTTCCCAATGTTGAAGCTTTTCCGTTCTTTCAAGCTCAGCATTCTATATGCTTCGTGCTTAGGACATTCTCTGAATTGGATTGGGACAATCTGGTGGACAGGCTTCGGAGCTCCCCAAATCCTAAAACTAAAGCTTGGCTGCAAGTCTGATATGGAGCTTTAAGAGATTTGGTTAATTATATCCCATTCACCCCTGACTGGGCTATATTTAGTATCATTCCCCAAAAAATTACTATGGGTAGCAGAAAACTGTTATTAGCTATTAGTGTGGTAGCGCGTAAAACTATATTACACACCTGGGGCTAGATTTACTTAACTGCGGGTTTAAAAAAGTGGAGATGTTGCCTATAGCAACCAATCAGATACTAGCTGTCATTTATTTAGTGCATTCTACAAAATGACAGCTAGTATCTGACTGGTTGCCATAGGCAACATCTCCACTTTTTCAAACCCGCAGTTTAGTAAATATATCCCTGGACACAACAGGTTTCTCCCCCTGTGAAATTGTTTAAAGAAAAGCGTTTCTTTCCTCTTTAGAATGTAATGGGTGGAAGTGTCACTAGATAAGGAGGTAAAAGCGGAATACTTTTACTAACATGGGAAAGTTATATTGTTCCCATACCATTAACGACGAGGAAACCGCTTGATGAGTGTCTTAAGTTTACTTCTTGGTATAACTAGCTAGCAAAGGATCCGCCTATTCTTTTATAATAGTTCCTTTGTTCAGATCATGAATGTGTGTATTAATCCTCCATTTGCCTCCAGCCGTGGGAGATGTAGGAATGCTAATGTGTAGATTGAGGAGTATTGTTTATTGGATTATTTTATGAACATTTTTGTATCTATGATAAGTTGTTTATAGGACTCACTTTTCCACGAAAGTTTGACTCAACTGTGTCTTTAATTTTCAGTCTTCCATGATGGCTTAACTTATCTATGTTAATACTTTTACTATGCTTAAATTTATATTTTTCATTCCTTTACACCATTGTGAATCACAAAATTGATACCGTGATTTTTGTATGTACTAAATGCTTCTAATAAAAATATTGTTAAAAAAAGAAAGAAAAAGAAAACAATCATACTTATTTTTGGGGAGTATATATCATTTTTATTTTGTTTAGATGTCTCTCCTGTATTGTCCATGGAGAACTGTTAGCCGCGTGCTAAATCATTTCATGGATATCGCTAGAAGAGGTTTCACTCACAGCCTATTAAAGCTGTACAATGTGACATATTAATAAGATATATAGATAGACCATAACATAAAGTAGTTTCTAGGCAGTGCCCCTTCCAAATCATTCAGCTGACAAACAGCATGATTAAAGGTGTAAAAAGACTGAAAAAAATTAGAATCCTGCTGTTGTTGACTAAATGCTGTGGCGAAGATTGCTACAGTGCCTGCTCATTATTATTATTATAATTTATTTATAAGGTTCCACAAAAATCTTCAGTGACGTACAGTGGGGAAATAGAGCATATAAAGAAAGACGTACCAACAAGCAAAGTAATGGATGCACAGGTGGACGAGGTGGGAGAAGAGAAGAAGGAGGGGCCCTGGTTGTGAGAGCTTACAATCTACTGTGGAGGGTCGAGAGAAAAGCTTCCCATGGCCATAATGGAAAACCCAATTGCACCAATTTTTAATAAAAATTACCAATAAGCTCTGTGTATGTATCATGTATTAAAGGTGGATATATCTTTTAAAACACTTCCAACAAAATATTTTGATTGTTGGTTTTGACTGTGATTGGCTGGGAGAAATGTAGAAAGAGGGGGGTCATTCAGTGCTGCAAAGGCCGACACATGATTGGTTGTGAAAGGCTAAATATGAATCATATGTCCCCCTCTCTGGCACTGAATGCTCTTTCCCAGAATGATTACTGTCAAAGGCAACAAACACCATTTAAAGTTGGTGGAATAAGTTAAGTTAATTGAGATTCACTGTCTGCTGCTCTGAGAAAATAAACCCTGTCATTGTGATAGGAGGTACAGAAAGTGCTCTCATATTATAACAATGTACTTGACATTCTTTAGAGACCTCAGCCAATAACACATATTGCAGTAATTTCTGAGCTGTTTTACAAAATCGCATTATCATATGTAAAGCATAAACACCCACTCAATGTTCTTCTAGCATAATATTTCCTTCATTTCATAAAAGCACTTGGCTTTAAAGTGATTGGAAAAATATAAATGTACCTGTCTTATTTAGTAGGTTCAACTATACCTTTCGATCAATAGACACGCTTAAACATGCATCTTAATTGTGCCGATTGTTCAGCTGGAGTGTGCCTCCCGGTCTCTAGTTACCTTTCAAGGAAAAATATGAATAAATCATTTTCGGGGAAAAGTCGCATTTCACGCAGCCTCTGACAACATTGTGGCATGACACAGTGAAATAAATTCTGCTTTTCCTCTGTCAACTGTGGAATTTATGAACAGCAGAGGAAATTGTAGAATATATAAGGAGAGGTAAGTGATCAGGACAGGACAGTGAGGGGCAACATGAAGTAGCTGGAGTCCGGCACAGAGCACTCCCCCCTCCTTCTATGGTATGCCGCTTGGCCTCCCTACACTCTGCAAAGGAGGCCACGTGACACGGCAGCCCCCTTTCTAACAGTGGAATACAAATAAAACAGTGGAACACAAATAAAACATTTTTTTACATAATAACTGTCTCGACTCAGGGTTCACAATCAATTATATAACAGGGAAAGTGCAGGTGTAGCCTTGGAAAGAAATTACTTTACCTGGTTAACACATGATTGTGTTTGCTTTTGTAATATGCGTCCGAAATTGAATGCTGGCATGATGTCTGAGCATGCAAACATGGCCGTCTTTGCAAAGTACTATCAACTGTATAATGTGCATAGTGATATGTAGGTGGACCTAGGCCACGTTTTTTTTTTCGTGGTGCCCCCACGATCTACGTGGTGGAACTCTGTAGGGGTTAAAGCCAAGTAAGTGCAGGGGATGTGGAGAGGCGTGATGGCGGTATGGAAAGATGGGGGTTTAATGGTTTGTAGGTGGGACTGATGGTTTAGGGCCACTCATATTACTAAAGGAAGGATGAATAGATTAGTAATACAGGCTAGACCAATAAGTGCTACATTCATACCACATTCATCTTGTTTAGGGGACGAAAGCTTCTGAGCTACACAGTTGGGAGCATTTATGAAAACTATTGCAAAGGAAAAACAGTTTTATTGTCCATGTAAAGTAGATGATTACTGTAATTTGCTAAACTGAAGTACAAGAAACATAGTGAAATGATTTTTTATGAAAGTGCAAAAGTGAAATATAGGAGTGTGAATGCTGTTCTGTGACATCACATGCCTACTTTTGAGCAATGTTTTTCCATGTGTGTGTGCATCAACTTGCCAGCCCAGATGACATCATCTGGGGGGTACAAAAGTTTGCACCGTCTGGTGGAGTCAGTTGGTCAAGTGCAGGCGTTAAGGCAATTAAGCTTGAGCCTAACCATCAACCAAAACTTTGTAGCAATAGAATTTGAGACAAGTTTTAACAGAGACTTATCTGTGTGGAGTTTGTATGTTCTCCCCGTGTTTGTGTGGGTTTCCTCCTGGTGCTCTGGTTTCCTCCCACACTCCAAAAAAATACTGGCAGGTTAATTGGCTTCTATCAAAATTGCCCTAGTCTGTCTGTCTGTATATGTGTGTCTATGTTAGGGAATTTAGATTGTAAGCTCCAATGGGGCAGGGACTGATGTGAATGAGTTCTCTGTACAGCGCTGCGGAATTAGTGACGCTATATAAATAACTGATGATAATGATGACTGTTCAGGAGACACACCAATGTCAACCTTCGCAGGACTGGTTTCCCCCCTTTGTGTTGGACATATGTGTGTGTAATAAATATGTGTATCAGCATACATACTACTGGCATGCACACCATAGCAGATATCAGATATTATAA
Organism: Mixophyes fleayi; assembly: GCF_038048845.1. NCBI lineage: Eukaryota > Metazoa > Chordata > Amphibia > Anura > Limnodynastidae > Mixophyes > Mixophyes fleayi. Next base: position 26,663,201 of record NC_134406.1, read on the forward strand.
CAAAAAAGATCACATGCAGATGGGGAGCTTTATTTAAGAGGTAATAGGTAGGTCCTGCCTTCTTATCTGCAGTTTATGATAAAAAAAAAAGATATTCTATCCTGGAAGCTTCACCCTGTCTACCTCAGTACTCTTCCTAGGGTTCCTCATTGTTCACTAGTATCCATTTCACTATTTCCCTTGTGTTATTTTAACTGTGCACATTCCAATCCTTTACTCTCTCTCTTTCTCTCTCTGTATATATATAGGATTTGGTGTAAAAACTGCACACACAGTATGAATCACAAGGTGGTGCATGACTAGTATAATATAGTAAAATCCATGCAGAAGTCCAACTGGAAGTCAGCACACTCAAATCCAATGTGAATATTTCAGAAATATATACAGCTACTGCATATCTCTACATGTAGCTATCTGGTCAGCTCTACTAATGTATAGATGAATAAATCTCGTTTTTTGCTAACATTTTTATAATAGCAACATCTTCATCAAGTAGCTGGGCAAGGCAGAAGCTCACCACTGTCTGCGCTATATTCTGAGCAGTAACAATGTGCCTCATCAATATAACATTAAGGGGCGTATTCAATTGTTAGCGTTAACGCTAACAAACGCGCGTTCAAAAAATCTTACCATTAACACGGTAATTACTCGCGGAATTTCAGCTCGCCTGAAATTCTGCGAGTAAACTACCGTATTAACGGTTTTCGCGCGCAATATTACCGTATAAACGGTAATATTTTTTGAGCGCTCGTTTTTCAGCGTTAACGCTAACAATTGAATACCGGTATTCAATTGTTCCTCCGGGTGCCGCCGGAACGAGCGCATTAAAACTATTACCGTTTATACGGTAATTACTCGCTCAATTTCAGCTCGCAGCTCCCTGAGCAGCGAGCTGAAATTGAGCGAGTAATTACCGTATGAACGGTAATTACGCGCAATATTACCGTATAAACGGTAATAGCTTTAACGCGCTCGTTCCGGCGGCGCCCGGAGCAACAATTGAATACCCCCCATATGGATGAAAGAGAGCAGGTTTTTATCTTGCAATACAGTGAGAACGTGATCCTTATAGCACAGCACAGAAACTGCTGGACAGCTCCAGTTCTCTTTCAAACATGACTGCACCTGCTGTTGTCAACCCCTCTAGCAGTAGCTTCCTATCTCCTGTTTATCAGATCAGTGAGTCTAGTTCTGTATGTACCGTACTATTTGTATCTTCTCTTGTTTCTTTTTTTGCTGTTTGAACGTAAGAACATCACGTGAACGATTTACTACAAATACAATTTTATTTTTCACTTGGAAGTAGTTTGTAAACTCTTTTAATACTTATTGGGACTTTTTAGTAGGGTACTCACCTTATTCAGTTATATGGATTTTTTTAAAACTACTGCACTATCATACGTTTATGTCTCAGTGCTTTGCAGTGCTCCCTAAAGCGTTGGAGTATTCCAGCGATTCACTTTCACACTAAATACTGTGACGAAAGAATTTACATTGATGTGAGCACTTGTTGTTTATATATTATTTTGTCTTTATTTGATTTATGTGTGGGGATTTTGGTGGGGATTTTTTAACATAACCCTCCCCCTCCCCTATTTTCTCCAGCCACCTCTCCCCTCCATTTTCTGTAGTCCCAAGTGATGCAGCATTGGCCATCTTGTATGAGGGCAGAATTAATGGGCCAGATGGAGGTCTCCAATGGTTGGAAGCATGAAGTGTCAATATAAAACTAAATATTAAATGACATCATCTGGACGGTACATGACTAGCTTTGGAAGCGTATGTTCAGAGAAATTCCTTCAGTAATCGTAGACTGTGAACGATATCTTCTGGTTCCCATGAGTTATCTTTCAGGACTGGAGCGGTTTCCCTGAAAATTTTCTATACAATAAATTATTCTTGGAGAGAATCCAGAGGCGGGAAGTCCAACTTAGGAAAGGATTTGGAATATATGGTTTCAGCAGAGCCACCTGGGAAAACCCGCATAGTCTTTGGGAGTTAAAGCTGAAAATCTACCAGACTCACGTGTACTGTTACATTCATGATCCATTTTGGAAGAAGTACATTGAGTTAAAGTTTAAAGTCACACTTAATACCTATAATTGAAATTAAATTTCTGGGTCCCCCTTCACATAAATACAGAAGAAAAATATATTACATTTTTCCAGCCCCCTCACGCCACGATTTCCATAGCCCCTCTCTCCCTCCGTTTCCTGTTTTAATGTAATTACCTTCTCATCTTCTTAGCTTCTCCACTTCTTGGAGCTTCTTGGCTCCTTTCCACAAACAGCGTCATGATGTCACAACAGCGTCAGGAGGACTGCATAGAGTCTCTCTCTCTCTGTCTGTGTGTGTGTGTTAGTAAATTTAGACTGTAAGCTCCAATGCACGGACTGATGTGAATGAGTTCTCTGTACAGCGCTGCGGAATCAGTGGCTCTATATAAATAAATAGTGATGATGATGATGATAGAGTCAGCACCGCCTTTGTCAACCGCTAAGGACAGCAGCATTGGGAAATAGCACACAGCCAAACTAGCAATGTCTCATTCAGAGACATTGTCAGTGTGGGTGCCCGGTCACAGAGCCGCCCTCCGTAGCCCAGAGCCCTAGGCAGCTGCCTAATGGAGAAGCTGGCCCCTGCATGTCAGTCATGACTATAAGCTGGCACTGGCACTGCCCTGTAGCTGGTGCAAGAGATACAACTGAAACCTTGTGCAAAGCTCACAGATTGCTGTTCTCCTCTGCACAGCTGTTTGTTTATGTACATCTGATAGAGTGCAGGTTAGATCTGTCAGAGCACTCTCTGAGCTGGTGTTGTTGTCTCCAGCACAGCTGACTGTCTCCAGCACAGCTGACTGAGTGCTGCCCGCTCCCTCATAGCTTGGATGCTCCTGACAGGAGGCTGGCAGCTCCCCCATTTCCGGTCCAGTCACATGAGAATCCTGGCTGCACAGAAGCAATCCAGCTGCATGACTAAGAGGAGCAGCAAGCAGCTGCTGCTCTAGTGCTCCCAGGTCTGTGGAAGAGTCACTGTGGGCATTGTCACTGAGGGCATTGTCACTGAGCACCTGCTGCCCTGCAAGTGTCTGCACCTCGTTACTACTGATATATAACAACGCAGTGATTTGGCTGTCAGCCTTAGGACCGCGCACATTGTGTAGATAGCTGCAGTACCCTGACAGAGTAGCACTGATCCCCCTCAGCACATCGCCTGTCTGCTGCTTTGTGTGACTGCACACACACATACACACACACACACACACACACAGCATGCCATGATCACGCCTCATGTGTTGCCTGTGACTAGAGTGAGATCAGCCTAGCCAGAGACTGGGGTAAGACAAGAGGGGGGTGGGGGGGGAGGTGCTGCTGCTGAATGGCAAGGCGAGCAAGCTCATTAGTCAGGACAATAACATCCATATAACTCAGGAGACAAAAGGCTAGCAGTCCTGTCTGGAGATGGCTTCCTTGAACCTAGGACTGAGCCTGTCCAGGAAGAAGAATGTCTCCAGGAATGCAGCAGTGGAGAGGAAAAACCTGATCACAGTCTGCAGGTAACACAACTGTGCATGTAATGTAACACACAAGTTGTCCTGGCTTCAGGTCTGAAAGTATCTATGATTGTGCAGCCTCTATATTGGATAATTCTAAACCAGCCCTCACAGAGGATAGGTGTCTGGATGTGTATATTATATTGTTTGGCATGTGCACCTAGCTCTGCAGTACAGTCTACATGGGAGGTCAGCTATAGGATTCTTAGACAGAACTGTTACCCATTGTTAGTTGTACAGTTACCAGTATGGCATGTAACACAATGCAGCCTTATCATACGGAAAATAAAAGTTTATGTACATACCAAAGCCATCCTAATGACACAGGCTTCTGTTTTTATGCCAATTAAACATCCATTATCATTCTGTTGTATGCACTAACATTCAGTAGGTCTCCGACAATCTAACTGTTAAATGATTTGCTTTGGTGCATTGAGACAATATTTGTAGTATTTCTGTATTTTAAACTGAGCAGTAGATTTGTGGTAAGATGTGATGGTGAAATTTAGTGACACTTCCTTCTGTTCCTGCAATCTATGCTGTATGACTTGCAGAGTCTGCTTGTATTTTTATTGCACAATAGCTATACAGCACCCTATGTTTTCTGGTACTGTACAATGTATGCTTAATGTATACTGTACATCTGTGGTGGGCAACCTGTAGCGTGCCAGCTGGTGTGAAACTACTAGTCTCAGCATGCACTGCCTAAGCCTGCTGTGCCAAATAGACCCATAAAACATATCTTCTGTCACTAAATAATAATACATATTTTGTTTTCCTTCCTGAATGTAACTTGAGCATTTCCACCTGCGCACAAAGCAGACTGTTAGTGTTGTCAGTGAAGCATTTTTTTTTCCATCTTAATTTGGGTGTTACTTTACATGTTTTGATTTATTGTTAAACTATAATATACCATCAATTTCTGACTTAACCGTATCTTTTTACTTTTAACAATTGTTTTATGTCTCAAATGTTTATAATGAGCATGTTTAACTTAGTCCTGTTATCCTGGCCTTAATAATGAGCCTTGTCTGGGACCGATGTGTCAAATTTCCTGTCACATAACAATGAAGCTACTCTAATTGCAGGGAGTCATGGAGAGATACATAGCTCTATATAATTTATCCCAGGGCTAAATTATATAGAGCTATGTATAAAAGAAAATATGATCAGCATTATCAATGTTGGGGATTGGTGCAGAGACAACCTGTCATGTAACCAGCACTTAACAAAAGTTAGTCTGTACAAGGGGGCTGCTTGGAGAAACTTTGCATGTCCGTTCATGTCCCCAAACGACCTGATCATGTTGACAACCTACCTTAAGTGCAAGATGGAGGGAATCACATCATTACCATTTATTTATATAGCGCCACTAATTCCGGAGCGCTGTACAGAGAACTCATTCACATCAGTCCTTGCCCCCATTTGAGCTTAGTCTAAATTTCCTAACACACAGACAGAGAGACTAGGGTACATTTTGATAGCAGCCAATTAACCTACTAGTATGTTTTTGGAGTGTGGGTGGAAACCAGAGCACCCGGAGGAAACCCACGCAAACACTGGGAGAACATACAAACTCCACACAGATAAGGCCATGATCAGGAATCAAACTCATGACCCCAGTGCTGTCAGAGCAGAAGTGCTAACCATTTAGACACCGTGCTGCCCTGACTGGTTCTGGAAGTCAGGAACACTGCTTATGGTATACACTGCCTAGACAATTGTGGAAAACGTTACTGATATGAAAGGGCACAGGTGGTATGATTTTGCTGGTATATGTCAGCACCAGTGCTGGTCTAATGTTGGGCACTCGAAGGGTACTATGCAGATCTATTGGTGTTTGTACTGTATACTGCGCAGCAAACACTGTTCCTTAAACTATTGATGGTTTCAAACCCTTGTCCCTGACGTCTACTATCGCTGCTATGCCACCTGTAAGAATTCACTTCTCAACGTACTGTTGCATAAAATCATTTATATATTTGTTTTAAATTCTGTGAATTGCTTGTCATTTTAACTTTACACAATTTACTAAAGCATTATATTTCGGTGGTAGTTTCAGTGACATATTGCGTAGTAAAGGTGTACGTTTTACCCCATGTATATTTGCAACCAAGGCCTACGTTTGGAAAAACTAAATAGATAAATATTTTAAGCTGTTTGGGAATTGGAAGTGAAGACGGATTCTCTGTGGTAAAAGTTACACCCACCAGTCATTAAACATCAAGTTGAGCATAAAAATGTAAAAAATAAATTTATCATTCCGTGTAAAGATCATTGGCTCGATGTATTCAATAGTCAGAAAATGTGTCCATTAAAGAATTCAGATGTTCAGAAAGCTAGTGATGAAAATAAAGTTTTAGGATTGCCCCTGGTTTCTTCTAAGAAGATGTTCCACAGACTAAAACAATATGAATGTGTAAAGCAGCAATTGAAACAGGACTTAGGCAGATATCTGGAGCATATTGTAAACAAGTAATTTGTAACTTATTAGTATAATATTGGTGCTCTATAAACAATGGATACTAACGTATGGGGTAATATACCCCATATATGTCAATTATAAGTCGCCAAGGAGATACTTGACCATGTAAAGACTCAAGGCTGTAAGCCAGGTACTATTAAACAGATCTCTTAGGTGAATTCAGATATTGTGTTATTCCATATATTACATATATTGACATTACTTGTGTATTATATAATGGTTAAGGATGGTAATGTAAAAATAGGCACAATGAGGGCATGAATATTACATGTTTATGGTTTCAGGAACATAAGCATACGGCATTCATATACACTGGTGTTTGCATGCATTCCTCAACCGCATCCCATTACATTTGCAATGCACTCCCATTGAGAAAATGCAACTTTTTAACTTTGTTGATGTTTGTTGGACGCAATGAAACGGAGCAGGAAATGTTCAGAAATTGCAAATCAAGCTAAAGTCATGTAAAAATATGGACTGTCATTTGGCACAACGATTTTTTATTTCCAAACCTGTTTACATGCACTTTAAGTGTAGATATTTAACACTGCTGTGTGCATAACCTAAGATTGGTCACACAGACCTGTGTCCTCATTTATAATCTGAGTAAATCCCTCCCACTTTATCATTTGTTTGAGACCTATCCCTAGTAAATGTATAAGAATTTACCTTACATGAACACTAAACCCAAAACAAACAAACAAAAATAGAAAAGGCTATCAATAAAATCCCCTAAATAAATAAGTAAAACATTTAGGATCTTATCAAAAAGCTTAGTGAAAAACACTGCAGTCAGCTCCTTGAGTGTGGAATGACTGACAACAGAGGACAATAACTTGCACTCTGCTGCACAGCAAGCATAATTACAATGTCAAACATCTCAAGCTTGGTTATGATATGGAAACTTCATATACAGTATTGCGTGGGTGTGTGTGAAATAAATATATATATATATATATATATATATATATATATATATATTATGCGTTAGAACTAACAACATACTCTGATCGCTCCATTTTTGTATTTTACATCCTTTTTAAACATTACTTCACTCGTGACAACATCAAGTGTTAAACTTCCTGATTTCAGAATAGACATTCCTAACCCATCAGAGTATGTGGATTTTCTGTGAACGCAGAGCAAAAACTGGAGAGAATTTTAAATACATTTTCCTCTAAAGATCATAATTATAACCATATCTTGTGGGTTGGTCTTTGAGGTTCAGGTGCAGTCTGATATAAGTACTATCAGTATGTGAGTTTTCAGTTGTTTTTGCAATAGCGGGGGTTCACCTTCCACCTTGTGTTGGATTTATTTGAAAGTGTTGTGTGTTTTTCATCACCATTATATTTGTAGGATACTTGGTGACCAAGGAATGTGTTATGGCAGCCTCACTATATACTGGGTTATTTTCAAATATATCAACTCCAACCCTCTCTTCCAGCTGGTTATAGCAGCTGTTTAGCAGGTCTAATGGCCAGAAAGTTATTTACACCATTGAAATTTTTTGAGAATGTTTTGTTTTTGTTTTTTTCTCAATTCTTATCCCATTTGTTAATAATTTTTATTATTATTATTATTATTATTATTATTATTATTATTATCTTTTGTCTTCTGGTTTACAAATAACATTTGAATTTATTTTCTGCTTCCCTGAAGGTTTGGTATTTTGCATAGTGTAGCAACATTATTTAAACAAAATAATAAATTGCCCTCTTACTGGCAGGTTTTGTTGTGTAGAATAGGGACGCTAGGGATGTAAGAGACTAAACTAAGTTTTCTCTCATGTTTCCTTTTTAAGGACAGCTTGAAGTACTAGGGGTAGATTTATCAAATCTAAAATAGGAAAAGTGGAGATGATGTTGCCCATAGCAACCAATCAGATTCTAGCTATCATTTTATAGAATGTACTAAATAAATGATAGCTAGAACCTGATTGGTTGCTACGGGCAACCACTCCACTTTTTTTTTAAGGTTTGATAAATCTACCCCCTAGAACTTGTAAGGGTTGAGCACCTACATTGCTGTAAATGATGGATTCTGGCTATCACAGATATTGAATGTTAGAGGTTTAAAACAAGGAGCTGATCACTGTGATGACTAAAACCACAGGGTCTCTAACGTTTTCACTTGCCTATTATATTTTATAACTACTGAAAACTATTGGAACAACTTATTCTATTTTTTTCCATTTTTTTATTATATAAATATATATTTAGGTTTATAAGCCAAAAATAAAATATCTGTGCAGTGGAGCAATGTAATGTTGATGTACTTTAAGCCAAGCATTTTGTAATTTCTCATTTTAGGTGCAAACGGTCAAGAAAATATTTCCTTTTCATTTAAAATATATATGATATTACCCATTGAAAGCTTGTTTTGGTAAAATGTCTTAGGATTAGCTGATCTTGAAGAGTTCCCAGCTGTATGTATTATGCTCAATACCTGACACTCTTTAAAATAAAGTGGGACTGTACGGTAGATATGATCGGGATAAATATACTAAACTATTGCTGGAAAATCCATTTGTACAAGTCAATATTCCTGTGGAGTTAAAATCCTGGTTTGATGTAACACGATCAATTCTTGTGTTTAACCTTTTATGTTTTGTACGGCCATTTACAAAAGTGCAAATATTCTAGTCATGCCTGTTTTCCATGAATATATTGTTTACAGTGAAGTTATGAATGCAAAAGCTTGAATGGCAGATTATGGTGTTCCTTGCTAAAGGTAGATTAGGCACATTGCATGTCAGTATCTCGGCAGGCAAAAAAAAAAAAAGATTTAATTTTGTGCGACTAGATTATTTAAATTCACTGCAAGGGATGGAGAGAGCATTTAGGAGGCTGTTTCCATTTTCACACTGGTCCACTCAGAATCTCTGTGTGCAAAAAAAAGCCTGGAATTGGATGTGTCATCATCGGGAGACATCCTGACACAAATGAGACACCATTACCATCTACCAAGTGTTAAAAAAACATTTATATCATTTCTAAAAACATTCGGGCACAAAAAGGTGCCATATGTCATAAAGACTGCGCGATGTTCACTCACTATTGTGATTCATTTAGGACATTAGTCAGGGTAAACTTGTTGTGTTTTAGGAGAAAAATGGAACAGTTGAAATGAATGGAGTTGTAGTAAGCTTGACTTTGACGTGGCGTTTTCTTGCTTTTCAACATCTGCATTTCCATTCAGGCCCGCAATTCAGCAAAAGTAAACATGGACTGTTTTTTATTTGGCGGGGGGCAGTTCCCAAATACAGGAATTGGGGTGTGTATTTATTAGTGCTCTAGGTGATTAATAAGGTGCATTTGGACTCTTGTAAATTACTATAGTATATATTTTCTCAAACCATGATTGCGTCTACAAATTAGGTAGATGACTAATGAAACTATAATGAATATAAAACCCTCGTTTACAAAGGATTTCCATAAAACGTCTGAATGTTTATACGTGAGTCACGCTCCTAAATTCACTGGGGCCTTAAAACCTTTAGCGCCAATGGCTTTTTGTGCTGAGTATTTCAATGCCCAATGTTTATATGTGAAATGACACTAATGAGGGTTGTATTCCTGTACCAAATGAAATAAAATACATTCTTATAGGAACCATTTGTACACATCAAGTGTAGATGAGCTGTTGGATGCATTTTATATATTATAATCAATGATTCGTGGCAAGTATCTCAATGTTATAAGCTCTTGTGAAACATGTCTGTAATCTAATAACATATAATATTATATATCCACTTTTGCATAGCACACTCTTTATCCTGCACATCCACCACCTTTAGACTTACCTGAAAAGATTTCAACTGCTGATAATAATCTGGGGTCCTGGTGCTACAGTTTCTTGCGCCCCTGCATGGTCTAGGAGGAATCCTAGGTGGGGTGCGATCCCAAGGTCCAATATGAAGCTGATAGTCCGCACGTTCATTTTGCCTACCCTTTAATGTGGCTCATCCGGGCTCCCCATGAGCTACCATCACTGGGCCCCTGATTAAAGCTGCACTACCACCCAGCCATGTTTACTAGAGGTCCTCTGTCCCTTACACAGTTGCAGCTGAAAACTATGGACACATGGTGAGAGTGATGACAAGCTGCAATTGGGGCAGAGCCCCAGGAATAATGGTGCCCCAGGGCACCAGCAAGTGGGCAGGACACTTTGGTTACAAAAACAGTTTATAAGCAGCCTTAAACGGAATGGCGACCTTCATCTTTCGCTCCAACTTGTAGATTTAAGGAAATGAGTCGTGTATGGAAATGTTTTATATGAGCACGTTATGTTCTTAAATAAACTGGTGAACTTCATCTATTTATAGCCTGTCTGAGGCATGAGAAGATATTCGGTGACACATCAGAGATATTTCAGGGAAAATGTTAGATAAAATAATAAACTCCAACCACTTGGCGTTGAGAATTTGTTACAATTTCTGCAACATTGGTGATTTGTTTTTTTCCCCCTTTGGCAAACTAGCTAAACTATCTTCTTGGACGCCACATGTTCCGATTTTGCAATCTGTCAGACACAGATATAGAGAGCCTTATTTTCTTGAAATCTTCTAGTGCTAAGATGGTTTTGATCAAGTAAGATAAAAAAACAAAACAAAAAAACGGTGATTCATAAGATACTATGAGCAAGCACGTTGCTAAAAATTGGCTTGGTGTTTAAAAAATAAATAGGGGTATTTATAAAAAAAAATTGGACATGGAAGACAGAATTGTTTTTGGACCTAAGGCTAGAATTTAATAAATATGAAGACTCTGGAAGAAGGGCATCCAATTTTAGTGGTAGCTAAGTTTAGCTGTTATTAACATGTCTTGTGTATTGATCAACATAATTTAGTTTAGATGTCGTTCTTGCTACTAAGGTATTGGCAGCAAATTTTTATTTTTTTTTAAGAGTCCTCACAAGTCTGCATTATCAATGCAGAGAAAGCCATATCACATAATAATATGAGCAGCATTAAAGTATTGATCTTGTTCTTTGAAAAACCCTTAATTTATTTTTATTTTATTTTTTTAAAAGTATTGATGTTGCAGTAGATTGACATTACAATCTAATCGCAGACTAACCTGCTACACATATAGTTTGAATGCACTGTGCTCACTCGGAGCCACTAGGAAGTCACTTGAAAGAGGGAAAATTACTCTGGTCAGGAAAATGTCACTCCTTTGGGGGTCACTTGTTGCCAATTTCGGTTATAGGTTATTAAAAAAGATAATCTTAGAATTATTAGAATATATATAAAAAAAAATAATCAGGTTTTCAGAACTTTATTGATTCTGGGTCTCTGTATAAAAGATTCATTACTATGTGCAATTTATTGGCATCTTTTTAAAAGTAGTTAGAAATAATTAGATTGCAAGCAGGTGATTTTCCTTCGATTTGGATCTGAACTCATCTGTCCGTAGCGGTGGAGCACTGCGTGTAGTGGACTGCCGGTGTGTTGTTAAGGACCTGTGGTCCGTAGGGGATGGGTGTGATGTTCCGAGCATGGTCTGTACAGATGGGTAGTTAGTGCCTGGTTTTTCAGTGTTGAGGGTTTGAGAGGTAATAGTGTGAGTCAAGAAACGAGTGCTATTAAGGTTAAACATCCGGTGTAAAACAAGATGGTGTTTAAGAATTTTGTTGAGAGGTGAAATGCATGTATTGTGGTATTGATACTGTCACATGTAAGTGGTTGGGGCAGTAGGACAGGTGGGAGTGGAGGTGTTAGATAGGGGTGAAGAGGAAGGGGGGGGGATCTAAGGGTGAGGTAACAGGAAGAGATAGACTGTGGGGGTTTCTTTTGGAGGATGTGAGGGGTGGGTTTGTGATATACTGGTAGGTAGGGTAAGATATGTGCTGTAATTAGGTTGTTAGGGCAGATAATTGGGGTAAGGAGAAATCCAGTAATGTAGGTGGTGAAAAGTGTGAGTTTATTAGAACTAGATGGAATTAATGTAGTATAGGACAGGGTGAGAATGGTTAGAAGTGGGTGAGAATGTCCGTTTTGTGATTTGGAATTAAGTGAAGTATGTTACAGGCATAAAAAATAAAATCCATGGAAGGAAGGATTAGTGAAACAGTAGATATAAAGGTAAGACAGTAAATAACAATCATCCTCCAGTATCACCTCTACGCTGATGATACACAAATCTATATCTCTTCCCCTGACCTCTCCTTCTGTACTATCCCCTGTTAGACTGAAAGACATTTGGTTTCTCCACATGGATGTCCCAACGCTACCTAAAGCTCAACATATCCAAAACAGAGCTTCCCTTATGCCCTCTAATCTCCCTCACTGTCGGAAACGCCAGATTTCCTGAGTCTCCTAAGCCTACTGTCTTGGTGTCACACTTGACTCCCCCCCTCTGCTTTATTTCTCACATCCAGACTCTCTCCCAGTCCTTTCGACTTCACCTTAAAAAAAATATGCCCTTTTCTTCCTCAACATGCTACCAAAACTCTTGTTTATTCTCTCATCCTCTCCCGTCTTGACTATTGCAACCTCCTGCTATCTGGCATTCCTGACACCCATATATCCACATTTCAATCCATCCTAAATGCTGCTGCAAGACTGATCTTCCTCTTTCACTGCTCCACATCTGCTGCACCACTTTGCAAATCCCTACACTGGTTTCCTGTGTCCTCCAGAATCAAATTCAAATTACTCACCCTTACCTATAAAGCCCTCAACAACACCACCCCTTCATACATCTCAAATCTCATATCAAAATACTCTCCCTCTCGCCCTTTTAGATCTACCTCTGACCTGTGCCTTGCCTCATTTCCGGTAACCACCTTTCACCCGCGCTTAATCAGGCTTTATCACCGCCTTCAAATCTTTAGATGTTCTCTGAAAACCCACCTCTTTTTTTAAAGCTTACCTTATCACTGATGATACTACTTACACTAATACTCCCTCATAGCTGTCTCAATCTCTGCTAAGTCACACTCGCTCCAATGTAAGCTCTCTAATGAGCAGGGTCCTCCATACCCTTTGTTTTCATGTCTGCATTTATTTTGTATGTCCTTGTTTTATGTATGCCCTGTGATCCCGACTTTATGGCACTGCAGAACACTGTGGTGACTTACAAATCTACAATATTAATAATAATAATAATAATAATAATAATAAGAATAATAATAGATCTAGGAATTAGTTATTCAACATAGATAGGTGGATAAATAGATAAGTAAATCATTAAATTCCACACTGGAGTGTAGTTAGGTCCCGAATACGCTTCACCACTATGTGTGGCTTCCTCAATGGCTTCTGTGTCCATTCTGTTTCCTCTATACTTAATATTATTAGAAAGTTTATGGCTTATGGCGTTGTAGCCAACCTCCCTGGACATGGCCACAAGAGAAAACATGATTGAATGTTGCAGCGCAGGATTTTTCAAATGGAGGAGAAAACATCTCTATCAACTGCCAAAAAGATTCATGCGGACCTTAAGGCACAAGGTACAACCATTTTAAGACACACCATCCACCTCCAACTCAATGAAAAGGGTTATTTGCTAATAGGGCCCCATTGCTGGGAGAAAGTAGGCCCTACTGGAATTTGCCAAAACACACTTGAACAAGCCAAATTCCTTCTGGGAAAATGTCCTGTGGACAGATGAGACCAAATTCTAGCTTTTTGGAAAAGTACATCGGGCCTCATTCATTAAGGTAAGTTAAACAAGTAAGGCAAAAACCATGTTGCATTGGAGGGGGTGGTAAATTTATAATGTGATGGCAGATTTATAGTTGGGTAGGACATGTCCTAGATCAACTTTAAATTTCAGTGCACAAATAAGCTATCAAGTATAAAATAAATGCAAAACAATAAACTCATGTGCACCCCTTGCATTGCCACATGGTTTTGTCCAGAAAACTTGAGTAAGAAAACTTACTCAATTTTTTGCTTATCTTTCCTTAATGAATCAAGCCCATCATCCCTCTGTTTACAGAAAGCAAAGTGAAGGTTCCAAAGAAAAGAACATCTCTACAATCAAACATGGAGGAGGTTTAATGATTTTTGGGGGATTGCTGTGCTGCATCTGCCACTGGGTGCCTTGAACATTTGAATGGCATCATGAAATCTGGAGGTTTTTCAGTCCATTTTGGAGCGCAATGATGAACCCAGAATGCTGGGTCACCGTCGAAGTTCATGGGTCTTCCAGCAGGACATACACCCAAAACAACTTCAAAAAGCACACAGGAAGGGTTCAAGACAAGAAGCTGGATGGTTCTAAAGCGGCCAGGATTGAGTTTAGATCTAAATTTCATACATCACCTGTTGAGAGATCTGGGAGTAAATGTATCAATGTCCGGATTCTTCAACTCCGGCGAGATCAGCGCCTTCAGCGCTTAAATTTAAAGTGGCGCTGCCTTGTAAAGGGAAGTTTCCCTTTACAAGGCAGCGCCGCTTTAAATTTAAGCGCTGAAAACGCTGATCTCGCCGGAGTTGAAGAATCCGGACATTGATACATTTACCCCCTGAAAACAGCAGTTGGCTGAAGGTGACCTTCAAATCTGGGAGAACTGGAGCAGAGACAAGTAGACGGAACCGCTAGTAGAGAAGTGCAGGAAGCTCATCCATGGATATAGGTTGATTGTTCTATAACAACTGTTGTGCTGCTACATATTAAGCCCTAAGGTGTCTATAATTTTGTCGGTGACATTTTTTTTTTCATTTTCTGATTAAAAAGGATATACAGTATTAAACTCAGAATCAAAAACAAAGGTTCTGTAATATTAACAGAGAAATAATCGGGGGGAGACCAAATAATGTTTTAGGGAAATTGTGAGTTATTTGAAAAAATGTGCAGGGGTGCCAGTATTGTTTACGACTGTATGTTTGTATTTTTATAGATTTATTGTATCCCAATGTCCAGTTGTAAATTAATTCCTAACCATCTAATACCTCTATGTGATATGAGGATGTGTACAGGTTTTTTTAAAAAATGTTTCCATCATACACTTGACTCCAGCAAATAACCTAAATTTAGAGTTGTATATGCATCACAATAGAGATGACCATTTGTAGCAACTAATCTCTCTAGAGCTTCACTCGGACCCATACACCTGTAGTACAGGTCCTGTACCGAGGTACTCACTCAATGGTATCTCCACCCAAACCCCTATCTAATCAATCTACTGAATTATCTCAATTTCACTTTCCTTCCACCTTTACTTATCACACATTGTTTTATCCATTTTATCTCATTGAAAGCATTCTAAATTCTGAGTTCCAGGGACTACACTTAAGGGAGGAATAGTTCAATTATTTTTTTAATTGGGATAGTTTCTTTTAGTCTCTTGAAGTATACTGCTGCTAATCTATTGGAGTCTGAGTCACGCCACCAAATCTAAAATAAAAGCTGCTCCAAGACAGAAAGTTAGAAGCACTTCTGTTTTTGTGTTTTTATTGCTTTTTAATAACATCTTGTAATAATGCCCTTCATTAGTATACAGTATTTACTAGCAAACCAAATTATGACCACCGCCACCACCCACAACATGCATAAACCTTCCTTTTGAAAGACCCTTCCTTCACAAACTGCACAGTCTGGCTTGTGCCAGCAAGTGGTGGGGTAGAACATACAGGGGTAAGGTGGCCTCTAAGTGGACAACCTCTTTAACCTTTATACTGATCAAGCTGTAAAGAAAAACCTGAGTCTAGATGTTTGGCTGTATCATGCCGAAAGGAGGGGAAGCTTAAACAGTCTAAATGCCTTAATGAAAAAAACCTTTCCTATGCTAAATCGAATGGTTACAGAAACCAGGAGCTGCAAGGTGCTCTGCACACCAAACACTAAGAAATAATCTACGAAATTAAGCAGTGCTAATTGATTATTGGGACCAGTCGATAGAACTGTATTGAGAGTGGATTAAAATGTAATATATATAAAATAGCAACAGTTACTTAAAAGGATAACAAATCTATCAATTAAGTATTAAAAAAGTATAAATTCACTATGCAATAGACAATAATTATATAAAACATATGAAGTCATTAAATGAATGGTGTAGATGGGTAGAAACACAAAATCATAATTGCTACTGCTATGTTTACACAAATTGTGATTGGTATTCTAGGCCATATCTTCAGAAATAGGAGCAGATTAAAGATATCATACACTCGCTACATCCTATACTCTTCCTAGGATTCCTTATTGTTTATTCGCATCCTTGCACATTTTCCTAGTGCTATTTAGTCCAGATCTACTCCAGTCTTTCATTACTCAGATTAAATCAATTTTTTTGTGTGTGTATTCTGTTTTTATTGAAGAATAGGGGGGGTTCTTCCAGCTGATGAAACATAGTACAAGACTAAAGTCACTTAAGTACATCGCAGTCCATCAACCAATAGTAAATGAACAAGCTGTAAAGCCAAACCATACACGGCAGACAGGAAGTAGAGAAAGTGAGTGGGAAGGAGCGAGAAGAAGAGTGTGTGGGGGAGCGGGTGAGGAAAGGGGGATGCGTGGACTCCTCACAATAGTATAGCAGCCTTTCGAGGGAGGGAACGCCAAATGGTAATGCATACAGTATGCCTGTCCACCAGAGTGTCCACCCAGACGGTCCCCCAGGGACAAGCACCTATCCACAATCCATGAGGAAGCCGTAAGCCACATTGTCATATATTAAGTTAATTTCTTTTGGTTAGATAAGGTGATGCAATACATGAGCCTATAAAGATCTATCTGGCTAAACCACTCCCACACGCCAGGAGAAGCAAGGGCCCGCCAATGAACTGGAGTGACCGCTGTCTCAGCATTGGCAAAGTAAAGTTTTTTTTTATATTGGGAAATGGGAACGTCTAGGAGGTTGAACAGCCAGAAATCAGGGCCATAATTTCCTCTGCGACTGCTCTCGCCTTATGCCAAAATAGTGCTGTTAGAAGGCATGACCACCAAATGTGAAGGGGGATCCTGTCTATGAACCACATCTCCAGCACGGCACCGAAACATCTGGGTGAATCTTACATAGTTGGGAGAGACATCTGTACCAGTGAGTGAGAACCTTGTACTACGTCTCCACAACAGAAAGGAATGCTCTAGGTGTAACAACAGTGTACTGGAATGCTCTAGGCTAATATTGGTCAGAGGTAGGCCTCCCAAGTTCTCTGTCCCATGCATCGGCATAGCCAGGTAAGGTGGGGCAAAGGTTTGCAATGAGTAAAATGGTATATGGTAGAAATAGTGTGTTTTGATTCTGTGAAGACGCAGGAAAGCAAACCCAGACAGGATCCTACTCGATCCCTCCATAACAGCTTTTGACTGAAGATAATGTCTGTCCTGCACGTACCAGAACTCTGATAGAAGTAGACCCAGTCTTTCTTGTAGGAGAGAGAAGGTGCATACTTGTCGCTGGCCACCAGCTAACCACTCCTAAGCACCTTATCAGCAGACCATGCCTTGAAAGCTCCTAGGGGTACATGTATTAAATATCGCTTTCTGCAAGTCGCCGTAAATCGGCGACTTTAAATTTCCCCAGCAAATTCGCCGATTTCCAGTGACTTGTACAAATCGGTGCTTCATACATATATATATCACCTAGTGTCAGTCAGAGGTGGGTTTGCAGTCATTGGGAAACAGTGGAGATAAAGTAAATTTCAAAGTTCGCAGCCTGGCCCAGCATTGAAGTGTGGGGTCGATAGTGGGTTGCGAGAAATGTGAACATTTGGGCACCCAAAGAATTATGGTAGTAGGAGTGCCCATCGCCTGATCCTCAATATTAAACCACTGCTTGGAAGGCGCTGCCCTAGTCCATTCCATGACCCTCTTCAGGAGAATAGCTTGATAGTATTTATCGAAGAGGGGTAACTGAAGGGCCTCCTGTGTCTTCCGCCTATATAAAATATCATGGTAAAACTTGGGGGGCTTATCAGTCCATACAAATTCGCAGACCGGCTTTTGAAGATCGAGGAAATACCTGGGGGGATGTGAATTGGGAGGGTTTGGAGTGGATATAACATCTTCGGTAAAAGGATCATTTTAATTATATTAATTCTCTCCAGATAATGGAGAGCTGAAAGAACGGCAGTGAAAAATTTCTGCTCGAAACCTGGGAACCGGAGGGGGAAATTGATTCTATACAAGGTAAAGGTCCCTGGGGAGCAAATAAATACTTAATCTGAGAGGGGTTCCCTGGTGAGGGGAAAGGAACCTCAGAGACCCTATAAGAGATGTGGCGGGATTGAAGGATTCAGAACCTAAGATTTTAGTAGAGTTAATTTTGAAGTTGGACAGTGTGCCAAGCTTCTCAAACTCAAGCATTAAATTAGGCAATGAAATCGTAGGGTTTGTAATCTAGGGTTTGCCAGCAAGACGTCCACAAACAGGGCTAATTTGTGAATTTTGCGAAAAGTATTAAGCGCAGGGAGGGGTCCTTATTGTCTTTAGGGATGATTGTCATGTGGGCTTTGAGGGATTGCCGGGAGAAGCTGGATTTGTCGGAAATCTTATTTAAGGCCCCCAGAAGCAGGGTTGGCCAAACATATTATAATAGCCAATCGTGTACCCATTAGGCCCAGGGCTTTTGCCAGTCGGCGTGGAGGAAATGGCCTGTTCTAGTTCTTTTAGGGTGAAAGGTTGGTCCAGCGTCTCCCTGACAGACTCAGTAACCTTGTGGGAATTGCATATCTGGAGGTAATCACTAATCTGTTCCCGTTTAGAGGCAGGGGTCACTAGGGCGGGGGATCCCACAATATTATATAACCGGGAGTAGAAGGTATGAAACACTGAAGCTATCTCACAAGTCAAATGGCTTTCCTTCTCACTAGCATCTTTTACAGAATGGATGAAAGAGGCAGCTCATTGGACGCCCGAGCTAACAGCTTCCCCGGTTTGTTCCCCCGCATTGGAATTATGTGTGTGCAATGATCAAAGGCCAATTTTATAAAATCCACCTTATAACCATGCTAAAGTTACTGTATCAAAACTGTATTTACTATAGAAAACGCACAAAGTACAGATATAGACGTATAAAACAAAATCCTTTACTTAAACCGTAATGTTACAACATATATCTTCAATAACAATCTTGCACACATATAAAACAGTTCAACATGGATGATAAAATATCTGTGTGTAGGTACAATAACTTCCATTATTAATCTCTTTCTGTGTCACCCATACGTTTTCTTTCTTCATGTGTATTTGTCCTTCTATGTAACATTCCCATATGTAGCATTCTTTCCATTATCAATCCCAGTGTCCCCCTCAAATCCACCATCAAAAAGGGGAAGGGACAGGGGAGAAGAGGAGGAAGATACTTGTTAACTATAGTGTTAGCGCCGTATCCTGAGAGAGTGACCGGAACACCAGGCCTGGGCTTTATAAAGCAAAGTCCAGAAGTCCAATTATCCACTGTGTTTGTGCCTGGTTACACAATAGAATTGTGGCAGCGCATTCACTGGTCAAATGCGCACTGTGCTGGCACATATGCAAACCATGTGCGACACCAACAATGGCGCAGGTCATCGAGGATTATCGTGTAACCTTGTAAATATTTACCCACAACCCACCTACAATGACCTCTTCACGGGGCATGTAGTGTAGCTCATTTTACAGACTACTAGACAAATCTATGGATATAAGAAGCAGACCAGCTCTATGTTCCCGGTCATTAATACCATACTTGCCTGCTCTTTAAACAACTTCTCCGGGAGATCCTGGAGTAGAAGTCATGTGACGGGGTGGGAGGGGGCGTGGCGACACCAATGCGTCACCGTAGCCCTGCCCCCTGGTTAGGAAAAGCCAAAATTCACGGCATATCATAGCAGGGGGCGTGGCTTAGTGACACAAAATCACGTCATTAGACTCCACCTCATCACCTCCGGTTATACGCCTACTCTTCGGAATTCGTGAGCCTCCTGGAAATTCCGGGAGTGTAGGCAAGTATGATTAATACCAATAGAATACTAATTATATTATATAATCTATATCAGTTGGCAACAAAATACTATATATAAGTGTAGCACTGGCGACATGAGGAGGCCGCACATGCGCTTTAGATTCCTCCCCTGCAGGCAGAGAACAGCATCTCCCAGCATGCAGTGGGGAAGAGAAGCTGGTGAAGAAGTCGTCAAAAAACACAAACCGCAGTTGAAGATTCTAGTGTGATAAGTACCAATGTTTCTTATATTGTTCATACGATTGGACTGAGCCATGTTATTAGCCAGGAAGGAAACGGGTGGGGAGGCCTGAAGAATATTCTATTATGCACTTTTGGTGGACTGAAATATAATAATAATAAGGGTGAAGTGCAGGGACAGTCAGCTAGGGGAAAGAGACTGAGTTTAAACCGTGAGAAACTGCACTAACTTTGGCATTATCTGTGAGAGAGACATATAACTGCATGGCGAGAAGCTAGATTTCATTAAAGTGTCTTTATGCTTACACCTAAGAGGAATAGAGAGCACAGCGTGGTTGTACATTGTGTTTTGCAATTGTGTGGAATTGGAATAACAGACAAGGAAGCGTGGGTTGTCAAATTGCCTGGAAGAAGAAAGTAACTGTTCATTGGAAGAGCGTAATATTGTATATTTCCACTGTGTAGAGACTGCATACCCATATACCTCTGCTTAATATCCAAACAAACTTGTATGCTATGTGTTTACAAATTTAAAGCAGCTGTCTTAGAGTTTAGTGTATATTGTTATTGATAGTTATTGTTGTTTGAGAGATATTGAAAGATAGTTATTATAAGGTACAGAGGTACCTCTTGGGTACATCAGGCTAGTGAGAACTGTGTAGATTATATATGAATTACTAATAGGTATTGTTTCAAATTATCTGTGATGATTTGTTTGAACCAAAGTAATCTATTTTTGAGTTAAAATCTACTTAAAAAAACGAAAAAAAAGCCTACAGTACTTAGACCAAGGTGGAGGCTCTGCGAGAAACTGAACACAAGGTAAAGAGTCCATTTGCAGACAGGACACACAAAGACTAGTGCACACACCCTAGCCGATGAAAAGGAGGTGTTACATATATATGTCCCAAGAAAATGAAAGGGGCAGCTTATCCAAATGGTAGAACTAGATACTTGTAGAATAAACTCCACATATAATTTACTGCTTATCCATGTCCGGTGGAAAATTGTTAAGAATTAAAGAAGCATGGAAAGTCCAGCTGGAAAATTGTTGATAATTGTAGAATCCCGTGAAATTTGGTCAGAAACGCATTAATAATCTTGCTTGATTATGGAAAATATATATTTCACAGCTTGATATTAAAGAGCCACAGGAGAAATGGCTTCTATGGGGAAATCACTAAGTTAGTAAAATGTATATAGTAAGTGGTAATGCAGCTTTAAGACAATGATGGAGAAATAGCGGAATACAGAAACCTGTGTACATGTGACATTCAGTTTTAATGTAACCAGGAAAATTCTTATTGAGGCTTTAAAAAAAGCTGCACTCAAGATCTTCAACAATAGGATTATGAATCAAAGAAGAGGAAACAGAAAAGTCCCATATTCATACATTCCTAGTGAATCCATTCCATAGTACAATGTATATACTGGGTGGTAGTGCACTTTTAGGAGATGATCTTAGCTGACTGCTGAATAATGTTTATATTTCCAGGTGTCGCACTGGAGTAGTGCATGAATATGTGAGATTGGCTGAGCTGTATCATGAGTGGGTTTACGGATGTTTGTGTAGTGCCAGTCAGCTTTTATAAGCTCTAAACAAATAAACCTTCATCTCACAGGTAAGATGCAGAGAGAGGCACAACATGCAGTCTGTTACTCTGCCAACATAATCTTTCTCCTGCTGAAATGTGCCATAGTAAAACACATAATATTGTCAGGATGTTCATCTTAACTTAGATCTGAAGAACGGAGGAGGGTGTGTGTGTGTGTGTTGCTCTGTGTGTTGAATATGGATTGTATGGGGATGCGTTGTATTTGATTATAACTTTTTTCATCTTTTCCCAGCTGCTGGAAGAATACAGCAAGGTATACAGCAAATAAGTATAGTACATGTCATTAACGTTTTCTGAAATACTTATTTTACTCATATTTGCCTACTCTCCCGGAATTCCCGGGAGGCTCCCGAATTTCAGGGACTCCTGGAAGAGTAGACAAAGCTGCCGCATTTGCCGAAATTCACGGCAGTGAATGGGTGGGGGGCTTAATCGTGTCATTAAGTTCCGCCCCCTCCATTGCCGTGAATTTTGGCTTTTTATAGTGGGGGCGAGGAGAAATCTTAAAAGTTGGCATATATGATTTTACTTTAGGTGCACCAATAACTTACTGCAGCAAGGCGTGTTGATTGTTTCACTTGGTAAGCTCTCTGTTTTGGAAATGTCTCATTCACTGTTACCTGTAGCAGCCCAGGTAGGATAAGTTAACTCAGGCTGTCTATACCCATCTTTGTACAATGAGATGAGAGTCAGCAAGATTTTAATAAATGTTCCTCTGTAACGGTTAGATATACTGGGCATGTTCTTGGTATTCTTTATTTGCTACCAGAACTGTCATCTGGTCTCACAATTTTACTCCTCAGATTCAGTTTTCATTAGATATCCTCCCACCCACGACTACTTTGGCTGTGTTGGAAAGTCTCCATACTCTTAGATTGCTCCTGGCCCTCTGGTGGATAGTGCAGCCATTGGTAAAGAATGGTCGGCACTACAAGCGAGTCAGGGCTGAGAGCTGCCTAATAAGTATTTTGTACTTATTAGTACTTATTATTGTACTTATTTGTACTTATTAGAAGAATATGATAAATGAGACCTGTGGGTCTCCCGTCATTAGTAGGGAAATTAATGGGAAAATAATTGTTGACTGTTTTGGAGCCAAGCAACGTTTTCGATCTGTTGCTGTCACACAATCTCATTGCTTTTTTATATATATATATATATATTTCAGTGACCAAAGTGATAGATCGAGGTGGTCAGATAGTATAACTTAGTTAGATTTTAGTTGGGCATATTATATGGTTTTCAACAATAAATGTTGCGAAATATACTGAAATTGCATGTGTTTGTTTCAAAGATAGTGGAATGATTAAATGTTTGACTAAAGGTTAAGGGAACATATTTTGTAATCACTCGTTACCAGCCCTTCATTGGAGCCAGTGGAGTACATTATGGTCTACATGGGGCTGTGTGTCTTTTTGCAGTTGATGCAAATATTCGTAACAAGGTTGGTAAGACAAACGCATAGTGATTTAGGGAAATGGAGGAATGGACAAAAGTTTGGAATCTTAAATTTACTTCATAAAAAATTTAATGTAGGAGACACATATTCAAAAACAGAATAAATGGTTATGTGATTTGAGTTAGTTTTAGATGATATGAAGGTAAGCAAGTAGTGGGAACAGCCAGTAGAACATATGGTTGTATAGGAATTGGTGTTCGTGCCAATGTTTAGGTCACAGGAAATATCATCATCATCATCATCATCATCATCATCATCATCAGTTATTTATATAGCGCCAACATATTCCGTAGCGCTTTACAATTGGGGACAAATGTAATAAACTAATAAACAAACTGGGTAAAACAGACAAAGAGGTGAGAAGGCCCTGCTCGCAAGCTTACAATCTATGTCTCATGTGCTATGTACAGTTCTAGAGGTCCCATCACCAAAAATAAATTAATAAAATTAGAAAGATTTCAGAGATACACCACTAAAATTGTGCATTATCTGCATATCTGCAAGACGTCAAGAGCTAAGGGCCTGATTCATTAAGGATCTTAACTTA
Organism: Mixophyes fleayi; assembly: GCF_038048845.1. Lineage (NCBI taxonomy): Eukaryota > Metazoa > Chordata > Amphibia > Anura > Limnodynastidae > Mixophyes > Mixophyes fleayi. The sequence goes on from NC_134406.1 coordinate 26,686,943, forward strand.
AGAAACTTCTTATATAAGTCTCGTGGAAAAAACCATGTTACAATGCAAGGGGTGCAAATTAGTATTCTGTTTTGCACATAAGTTAAATACTGCCTGTTTTTTCATGTAGCACACAAATATCAACTTTAAATTTCAGTGTACAAATAAGCTATCAAGTATTTGTGTGCTACATGAAAAAACAGGCAGTATTTAACGTATGTGCAAAACAGAATACTAATTTGCACCCCTTGCATTGTAACATGGTTTTGTCCAGGAGACTGAAATAAGAAGTTTCTCAAGTTAGGGCCTGATTCGTTAAGGATCTTAAGTGTGTACAACTTAGAGGAGAGAGAGAACAGGGGTGATATGATGAAAACATTCAAATAGATCATAAATAGCAGGAGGATTTCTAGACCAAGGGGCCATTTGGAAATGGAGAGATCACACACCTAAATACATACAAAACAAAAAACACACAAGGGCAAACTAGATGCATGTGTAGACTTTTTTCTGCTGTCAATTACTGTGTTTCTTTTCATGTATTATTTTTCAAATGGCTTTACTTATTTTCTGTGCTCCCAAAATACAATTTTTTGTGCTTTTCAAATCTATTAGAAAAGCTGAAACGTTGCCCAATGTATGCTGACATTGTACATTTCTCTGCAGCTATAGCTGCTTCATTTCTTAACAGTGCTTGTGTCAGTACAGAGCTTCCAGGATAATTAGACTATCTCCAGTCAACAAAGACGTGCTGGGAATTCATAGGTACTAATATCTCAAGTTTCGTGTTGATTTTTTTTTTTGTTTATTGCATTTTGTAAACGACCTACTCTAGAATTTCAAAAAAGGGGATTCTCTCCTTTTTATAAGTTATTCTTAGGGGGGTATTAAATTGTTAGCGAGATCCCCGGAAAAACGAGCGCTCAAAATATATTCGCGTTAATACGGTAATATGCGCGTAAATACCGTTAATACGGTAGTTTACTCGCTGAATTTCATCTCGCAGCTCAGGGAGCTGCGAGATGAAATTCAGCGAGTATTTACCGTATTAACGCTAATATTTTTAGAGCGTTCGTTTTCCGGGGATCTCGCTAACAATTGAATACCCCCCTTAGTCATTTGTTTTCCATCTCTGCTTTTTCTATGGACTGCTTCTAAATGAATACTAAGTTTTGCTGTTATTTTCCCTCTATTCCTTTCTAATGGCTGGAGTCAAGTGACTATTTCAGGTCTCTGTAGATGTACCAGAGGGTGTAACACATAGAAGCATATTCAGTAGTATTCGAGCCCGTGATTACGCGCAGCTGCACGGGTCTCCGTACCACCGTAATGACACTTTATACGTGCAGCTGTGCCTAATCGCTGGCGCGAATCCTAATTGAATATGCCCCATAAAATGCTTTCTGCATTCCACTATCTCGCTCCACGTCTCAAATGGTCTGTCCAAGACACTTTTTCCAGTGTATCCCAAATTATTAGTCTGAAGCAAGAGAAATATAGATGTACAAAACTCTCTCACTTTCAACCATTTTACATTGGACCCAGTGATTTTCCTATTGAATTAATTTCAGGAATCATTCATCCCTTATGATACCTGCTCATGCCCATTCACAACTTACCGAATGTTAAATCAAACATGTCTAAAATACTACAAGTGGCATTTCTGTCATATTGAAGTCACTGTAACAGTCTATCCTGCACATTCACTAGTTTGGAAATTTAAGCAATGACCACTGTTTTATAAGTGGCTTTGAGGAGCGTTTCTAACAGGTAATGCCACAGAGGTCTGACGTAAATATACCATAAATCAGATGTGCAGAACCGTTTCATCCGGTTCTGCTGATGGGATGTGCAGTATATTGGAACCACTTCACTTGGGGTCCCAGAACAATGGCACACTGACACTTGGGGTCATAGAGCATTGGTGCTAAACCTTATTTTTAAGCTAAGTTATATTCTGATCTTGCTTTCCAAAAGACCAGTGAGATAAATTTGAATAGTATCACGGTATGTGACTTCTAGTGGCCCTAACAGCAACTGATATCACTGCTCATGCTCAGGGCCAGTGCTATCGGGCGAACCTAGGCGGTTGCCTAAGGTGCCAGAGGTTAGAAGGGGCCTAAAACGCAATGATTTTATTGCCCCCATAGGGATTTGCAGCTTCTGAGTTGAAGGAGTAACAGCCAGCAGCTTTCTACATGCTCTATTATCATCATTATTATTATTATTCCAGACACTGTAGCGCCGGATACAGAAGACTGTGTTGAGCTAGGAGTGTTGCTCTTGGGTATGATATTATAACCCAACACCAGAGAACTCCGTGTGGGGAGGCGCTGTATCTAGCCCATACAACCAGCGCTGCTTATACCAGTATACTCTATATGATACCAGGTTTCCCTGTGTTGCATTATGCCTTATATGTAGTGTTCTATACATGATATCACACGTAGTGATCTCCTCTGCCATTACTGCTGTGCTAACATTTATACAGACTGGGTGTTCCATTATCACATTTTCCACTGGGGCCTCCCAAAGCCATATAAACAGTTTGAATTTACAAATGTTTTTGGTATAAGTTCTACTTGGCCAGATGCTTGCTGTCCTGTTGAATGATGTGTCTAACTATGTGCTACAATTCTGTTCTTGATTCACCTAATTAGCTGCTGTGTTTCTTACTGCAGATGACTAAATATTAATTATTTACAGACCATTACGCCAATCTGTGCACACCATGGTGTGCACAGATTGGCGTAAACGTGTGAAATGCTACTGTTTACAAATACAGAATTAACGTCTTTCTTTTAAGTTATTTGCACATTGATCTTTAGCTTTTACTCGTATTTATGTTTGTAGCTTGCACTAAAACACATGGATGGTGTACACGTTTACTAGATGTCAAAACTGTTTTTTCATTTACATTTTGTTAGAATTCTTGTCTTCCATATATACAACCTGTACTGTATGTTGTTTTATATAACCATGCATGCTGTAATTTTCTGGCATCGACCTGAAAAGATAATGACCATACAACGATTATAAGAGTGAACCCTGACCACTTGTCAGTACTAATTAGCATCCAATGCGGATGCAGAGAGCATAGCGAGAAGCTTTAATGCATGGAAATGGATCATGCATTATTTTCATGCGTTCAAGCTTCTACCTTCGTTCGCACTGAACGCTTGTGCGTACTTACTGGTGGTGTTTAATATGCATCCGCAATCTCTAGCTCTTCATGCTGCGTTGCCTATGCAGTGATTGCAGTATAGGTGAATATGTATCCAGATACTTTGTCTATGTTCCATTCTACTGAGGTTTGTTTATTCATGTGAGAATCAGTTCGCTTAAAGCCACTGTACAGGAGGAGAGAAGCTAAGTCCGTGATAGGCAACCTGATACACTATAGGAGCCCCTCAGCCTTCAAAAGGGTCACATATTACCCTTACACTCAGTATTAATTTAATATAGTACATTTATTCAAATAAAGAGAACTTTATTAAAGTAAAGAGACCCCTATCTGTAATAACATATCAGCTGGCATTTGAAACAAATGTTATAAACTATAACAAACAAATCTGACAAAGTGTGAAGGAGCTGCCTATTGTCCATCACTAATTGTAGAGTGATAGTGCTACAATGAGTGAGTGTAATGCCATATGGAGAGTGGAAAAGAGAGAATCCTGAGCTGCAGCATATTAAAATATCTGGAAGCAAGGCCTATGAGTGTGTTCCAAAAGAAAAGTTGAAAGTTCATGCAAAGAAGAAATTCTGGTTGGCCAGAGAAGAGTTAAAGTAGGATACAAAATTTTGCTACCTAGGTAATCTTGAAAAATCAGAAATACAGAAAACCAGGCAAAGGGACACTGGAATTGAATTAAGAGAACCAGCTTTCAAAGACGAGCGGCACTTATCATCTTTCCCTACATTTCGAAGATCGTCAAGATTAATGAACCTATCCTATATGGTTTAATCTGTACCACAACCCAATATAGAGTCATGGAAGGAGACACAAACACTATCCCCGGGAAGCAGAAATGGAATTAAAGTTGCTGATGAAGAGATGAAATCTCTCAACCAGCTTCAGATCTGGAAACCCTGAACCGAGATGCAGCTCAAGTGATAAGTAATTGTTGAGTGGGGGTGTTATAATAAAGTATATTTATATACTTATTGTGACAACTACTGTATTTTTTTCAGAGCTTTTTTTAAACAACTAGGAACTGACAACTTGCTAAAATGTGTGCTGATCCTTATTAAAAAGATCATCTTTTAACTTCAATTATCCTAATGTCCTAAATTATTTGCAGCTAACAATAGGAAATATTCTTCCCGACTACTGTGGCAACAGATCGCATCACAATGGAAGTGTATCTTGTCTGTATCACATTTTGTCTTGCAGACTTGATATATAATTTATTCATTTCAACTTAACTCAAAATTGTATGAATGAATTGTATGGTCCTGGATTTACTTACTAACGTTACATTTGGTGCAAAATTAGATGTGAATCGCAGCAAGCAAACAGCAATTTGCTTTTATCTCCCGAGGGTAAGTTAGAAAATGAAAGTGTCTAGTTGCTATGGTTTACTGCAATTTTGCACCTAAAATAGTGAATAATCCCTATTGTACAATACAAGACCAGGGGGTAAATGTATCAAGCTGTAGGTTTGAAAAAGTGGAGATGTTGCCTATAGCAACCAATCAGTTTCTGGCTGTCATTATGTTGAATTTACTAAATAGATAACTAGAATCTGATTGGTTGCTATAGGCAACAGCTCCACATTTTCAAACCCGCAGCTTGATACATTTATCCACAAGTGCTGATATTGAAAAGAAAACTAATGTAAAGTCCTGGATAGAAAAAAAAAATTAGTGAGCAGGAAATTTTTCTAATTTCATGAGCTGCAATAGAACTCAAAAGTACAATCAATGCTTTTATGTCGCTGCTGTTTGCATTCTGTAGCTTTATAATCTTTTCAAGTGCTGGTATAATGATGCTGGGTACAGCAAGACTCTTAGCTCATTATGTGTGTGTACAGTTGCTTTCAGTATTGTCTGCCAGTTATGTCATAAATCTAGGCCTGGCATGTGTGAGACTAGATTAACATGTATTATTTTGTTTTCTCCTGCTCTCATGTATTTGAAAGGCAATTTGGTGGTAATAGAGCCTTTAAATAAAAATTTTCTCTAAATAACTGGGAATTTTCGTTCTTCTGCGCTGATGAAGAATGGGGTTTTCTGTGACAAATGACATTGTCATGGACAGAAGAATCAGGGCTGTTTCTGGAAATCAAGTAACTGTAATTATGCATAAAGCTGGAAAAACAAAATCCGAAACGTTTTCCTTTTTTTCCTTCCACATTTTAATTTTTTCCCCAATAGTAAAAATTGTCTCAGAAGCGAGATTACATATCTGAGTCACATACAGCATTACGAATGGGTTCACTGGAATCACAAATCGCACAATAGCAAATTAAACTCCTTGACATATATTCTGTTTGCATAGCAATAACATAATAAGTTTAGGAATATCTGCATTATCATAAATCGTACATATGAAATAATTTCACCAGGATTGACATAAAAAAAAATTATATATTTTAAACTGACAGGAGCCAAGAAGCCCCACAATGAGTCATATTTATACTTGCCTACTTTGTGCTGTCTCCCTCCGGGGGATCCCTGAAATGGGGTGTGGTGGAAGGTGGTGGGACATAGCGAATTGTCACTTTGGCCCTGCCCCACAAGCAAAAAGCACCATTTTTCCGTGGAGGCGGGGCCAAAATGACACGATTCATGGCGAATCGTGCCATTGAGGCCTGTCCGGGACAGGATGCGGGAGACTTGCCTGTTCTCTCAGGACTCCAGGAGACATACCCGGAATTCAGGAGTCTCACGGACATTCTGGGAGAGTAGGCGAGTATGGTCATATTGTAAAAAGACATTTCATCCAAAATCTTATCAAATTTTTGCGGCATCCTCTATATTATTTGCGGTGAGTCCTTCCATTTATTACATGGAGGTGTTACTGGTGGCTTTCAGTGTAAGGCAGTTGTTTTCCTAGCATAGAATAACACATATAACAAATATATTATATATATATTTATCTATCTATCTATATAGATATAGATATAATATATCCTAGACCTACACAATTCTTGATTAAGCGTAATTGCTCCAGCGTTTTTGTGCTTGTCATGATGACGTTTACATCGCCTTTAGCTTCCCTTATGCCTTTGTTTACAGGTTGCCTGGTTACGGGGCTTTGTTTCTTCTTCTTGGGTGTATATAACATAATATTTTGGTATATATTTAGGTATATATAATATTTTGAGACCAATATTATACATCGATAAAAAGTGCCTTTTCTCGAAATAGCATAAACAGATAAATGCGTTGTGGGGTCACATATGTCCTATGTATGGAGATTGATTGCATAATTTTTAGTTATTTATGAATACCAGCTTTGGAATTTCTTCCCAATCCTCTTAATCTACAGGCTCTAAATCCTTTTTCCACTTAGCTTTAATTTATGAAAATACTGTTTTGGAGGCTGAGACTAACCTGGTATAAGCTACAAATTGGGGTTTAATTTTTTTTTTAGTTCCTGATCCAGTTTTGTATTTGAGAAAGTTGTATCGTGGGGGTTTGGTTTATTTTTAAATTGGGGTATTTGAGTATGGGTTACACATTGGAGAAGTAAGAGTTTAGTAATTGATCACATGCGTCTGTAATTCTAACAAATTCAGTCTGCATAGGGTACAGTCCGGCTTTAGAGAGTGTTTTATTCTAAGTGTGATTTAAGAATTAGAGTTACACAGGAGTTAAATAGGAATTGAATGTTGTGTCTGGAAACACTGCTTCAATTGGTCAAAATCCAACCCTCTCCTGTAATTCCTGTTGCCTTCCACCGCATGTGCATGACTTCTGTACTGCATGGATAGCTCTAATGAACAGATTGCAAACCATGCTGCTATTTGAAAATATTCTTACCTTTGTTTTTTTGCTGCTTTGGGACTCATTGTAACTTGTTGATACAGAAGACTAGGGGGATTAGAGAAAATATTTGAATACTTGCCTGACAATTGATTGCTGATCTTAAGGACTTCACAAATGTGATTTTTTTTTTTTCAGCTTACATCTTATGGGCCATTGGGGAAGGCAATGTTTGTGTGTGTGTGGTTTTTTTTGTTGTTTTTGTTTTGTTTTTTTATTTTTTAAGGACATAATGGACCCAGAGAGTCTGTTTGTTGTAGATGCAAGTTCCTTCTTGCCTTTTACTGTTTCGTCAGATATAGGTACACTCAGTGTTGGACTGGGGCATGAAAGGCCCATGGGGAAACCATTGACTGGGGCCCACCTAATACCATGATGCACTGTATAGGGATGTTGGGGGCCTGGTGCACTTAAGGCAGGGGTTATCATTTTGGACAAATACACAGACAAAACTGCATGCAGTTCTGCATTCACAAGCAGTACAGTATCAAGCGGGACATACCTCCCAACTGTCCTTGTAGTCGGACCAAATCCTGACTAAGCGAGACAGTCACTCAAGTTTATGACTGCCCCATCAGATTCAGGACAGTTGGCAGACTGTCCTGCTCTCTCCTACCTGTTCTTGTCACTTTCACCACCTGTGGCTGCTGGTGTCTTTAGATCAGTTGCTGCTTGTCTGGATCCTTGATATTTAAAAAACTCCAACCATCCCCGGCATTAAATCGGTAGCACCCACATTTGTTAATTAGGCCTCTCTCCAGCCCCAGCATTAAAATAATAGTACTCCCATTTGATAAATAAACCTATTACCCTCCCTCCAAACAGCCCCAGCAATAAATTTAATAGCGTTTACGCTTAACATAACCATTTCCCACGACCGTCCCTGGCATTAAATAATTAATAGCCGCAGATCAGCAAACAGGAAATGATGTGAGACTTTCTGTCTGCCGCACAGTACTGTGGGACCCCATACAGCAACAGACAGACTAGCGATTGGTTGCCTGTTGCTGTCTACTGACCACCAATGCCCCTGCTCAAGCATCGGGGCCCACCGGGAAATACTCCAGCGGGCCAGTCCGACGCTGGGTACACTCTGTATTGAACTAAACATGTATCTGGTTCTCCTGCACAACTGATGTAATTATGCTTATTTTATTAAAACACAGTAACAAAGGTAAACTTATCATTGTTTAAAAAAAATAAAATAATAATAATAAACAAAATATATAAAAATCTATTATGCCATGAAATGTCACCTCTTGAATTGGTAGCACTTTTGCAGTTCTTGGAGAGCACAAGTAGCCCCGGCATGGTTACTAAGCCAAGCTGTATTATGTGCTGTGCTCACTCCTGGGTTTGAGGAAACAGCCCAGGAGAGAGCATAGTGCATAAAGTAGCTCAGCTTGGGAATGGAGGAGGGCAACTTTACCAGTGATCACCTGGAAAAACAGCATCATGGCAGAATACATGTTTTTATAGATGCACAATGCATTATGCAATATGTAAATAAAATGGTAATTCAGAACCTGTACATCTGTTTTGTTTGGGATAATTTAATACAAGGATCTGAGCACCATGCTGTATTAAGTCTTCATCTCCTGCTGTCAGGGATGTCTCCAGTATTAAAGTAGATGGATGTAGAAAAGACTGCAACTGACCAGATCATCTGAATTCTCATAACCGTGCAGAGTATTTCAGAAGATGCGTGTGCTTATCTTGCGAGAGGCAATTACCTGTCCACTAGTGTGATATTTGTTAGTGAGGATGGGGCTGTGTGTGACGGGCAGTGTCCTGAAGTGAGGAATAGAAGGAGGTAAGCAGGAGGCTGCAGATGAGTGTAATAGAAAAAGGAGCAGGGTCTCCCAGCAGCACAGAGTACTGATGTGAATATCCTGTCACACTGACATTGAAAGATATCAAAACAAAGTTTATATATCCAATTTGTTTTCCTTTGCTGAATGTCTTCTGTTAGAAGATTGCATTCCGTTCTGTCTTTGGTACCAAGACATAATGACAAGTTATTGATTTGGCCACTGTGGAAGTTGTAGAGCCAGAACACCCACAGATTTCTAAGCGTGGGGAGCCTGCCTCATAAGAGTAAACATAGCTGGCAGGCTCCATGTAATGTCCTTCCAAGCTGAGCTTTTTTATGTGTATGACACTGCATGAGTCAGTGAAATTATTTTCCTCCCCATTTTCCTCCTCATTATTGAACACACACTGTGCAACTCAATTATGCAGGCAGTCCATTGCAGGATCGTTATCTCTCACCAGAACTCTTTAGATTTTAGCAATAAGATTTAAATATAGTTGTGGTGAAACAAGGTATTAATATCACCCTAACCAGTCTGTCCCTCATTTCTCACAAAGTGTGGATTATAACATGTACTTTTTATAGCCCTTTCTTTTGTTCCCCAGCCCAACAGAATACCACTGCAGTATTTAATTACCTGTGGATAAGGGGACATCGTAGCTCGTAGTAAATATGTATTTTGTTTATCGTATACTGGTGATGTGGCAGTGAGGTTGTTATTCGTTGTCCTTAAATTGAAGCCAGGGGGTTATGGGTAGGGATCAGGTTGCAAGATATTGGAGGGGGGAAACTAATTAGTGTCCATTGTTCTCAATGGCCTGTCTGGACTAGTCCAGACAGGCCATCTAGCAGGGGAGAATCTGTGGAAGGATAGCTCATCTTCACTCCCCTCTCCAACTCCCTCTAGTCAAGCACTGACCAATGTTTAACAAGGAGAGGCCCAGGGGTTTTCCCAGAGGAGGGGAAATTAGACCCTAGATATAAGGAGCCACTCCGGGGGAGGGGGTGGGGGGAAGGTATTCATTCTGGGATTTCATTCATGGAAGGTGCAAGGTCTGGTTCTGAGTTGTCGGTCTCTACATATGCAGCTGAGAGAGATCCATGGGTCATCAAGTCAGGACAGCCAGGTGACTAACTCTTTAAGCTGATTGGGTAAGGGACAGATGATGTGGTAAACCTGCCTAGCATTTATTTACTGTGTGTAAATAATAATCTCTAGTGATACAATAAATGTATTGCTTTGCTTTCTAACTGCATTTGCCTGAATGACTGAGAACCCTAGAAGTTACTTGGTAGATATCACTGGCATTGTTAGGCACCAGTGGGTGGCCAGCCAGCATGAAGTGGGTAGCATTGGGCCAGAAGACCCAGTATCTTCACAATAGTAGACACAGTTCTGTAGGGAGTTTATATTCTATTTGTGAGAATTAAATCTTTAAAATAGGGACACTTTTGAGATAATAAATGGCTACACAGGGGTTTGCCTAGGGACAGTAGCATAACTATACTGTACGTTATTGGGCATCTTAGCCAAGGATTGCCAGGCCGCCACCACCATCTAACTCATCCTACCACTTGCCTGTGTTTCAAGGTGCATTGTAGTAGACATGGGGGAGGGGGTAGATTTACTAAACATTCTAAAAAGGAAAACTGGGGGTGTTGCCCGACCAATCAAATTCTAGCTATTATTTTTTATATTTCTAGAATCCACTAGATCAGTGGTGAGCACCAGACAGCATGCCGAGCCTGTACCTGCGGCCCCCCAGCCTTCTGCTCCCGATCTTATTTCTCTGGTTTGTTAAACCAGAGAATAAGAAATCTGTTTCATCTCTACATGCTATGTCTATTGTATAGAACAGTGATTGGCAAACTGATACACTTCATGAGAAGCCATCTAACCTTCACATGGGCCGCACATTACCCTAAATCTCGGTAACAAATTGAAAGATTGCATTTCATTTAAAAAAACAAAACCCAAAAAACCTATCTGTAATAATTGGTTAAAATAGCTGCTGATCTATTATTACAATCTATAACAAACAAATCTAACATCAAAGCAGGTAGGAGCTGGGGACCGCAGGTGACTGCTTGGAGGACCGCATGCGGCCCTAGTGCCACTCGTTGCCCATCAGTGGTATAGAGAGAGTACTACAGTCAGAAGAATGGGAAGTGAGGAGAAATCCATCTTCTTCATTTCCGGTTCTTAATGATTGTATCAGCTAGTAGATCAGATCAGCTCTCGCCGTTTGTTAGTTACGGTGATACCGGAGTAGAGTAATGAAAGCAGCTCTGCAGTATTGACTGAATTTGTTGGTTTTACCTTTTGATTTTGATAAGGGTGTTCAGCGGTGTTAATGTGAATGTTAAGCCACAACAGTTTTGTAACTTAAACAGGTCGCTGTTTATTAAAGATGAGAACACAGTAGAATGGAAGGTACTCACAGTTGCTTGTAATACAGCAGTATTCAACAGTTCATCATCATCACCATTTATTTATATAGCGCCACTGATTCCGCAGCGCTGTACAGAGAACTCACTCACATCAGTCCCTGCCCCATTGGGGCTTACACTCTAAATTCCATAACATACACACACACACACACACACACACACACACACAGACTAGGGTCAATTTGTTAGCAGCCAATTAACCTACCAGTATGTTTTTGGAGTGTGGGAGGAAACCGGAGCACCGGGAGGAAACCCACGCAAACACGGGGAGAACATACAAACTCCTCACAGATAAGGCCATGGTCGGGAATCGAACTCATGACCCCAGTGCTGACCTAGAACAGTTGCAGCAATCAGACAATACAGGCTTACATGCAGTGTTACATATATATATATATATATATATATATATATGATCCGTTTGTTTTTTAGTTGTTTCTTGCCAAAACAACCTGCAGAACCCTGTCGTTCCAGCTCTGCAGAAGTTTTACACGATTCAAATGAAATAGTGCAGAGTATCTTAAAGTTCATCAAGACTATGGAGTGGTAGGACTGGTGGACTTTAGGGGAAGGTAATTCCCGCATGTGTATTTATGGCAGTCCATGTACTAGTCTTTAAGAAAAAAATGTATGGAAATAACAGCATTTATAGTTGGAATACTATCTCTTAGGCATTAGATTTGTTTTCAAAATGCCAACTATTTATAGCACTGGAGTCCATGACTGGCTGTGTATTACTAGACAATGGATAATATACACATATATTTGAATATATTGCCAGAATGTCTCTTCTCTGAAAGTTTTATAATTGCAAGTTATTTTTCTGATTACCATATTTTCCTTCTCTAGCGTAATCCTGATGCCAATAGCCAGACATTTTCTTGCAGAGCGATTCTCCTTTCGGGATTAAATTATATCAGTTCGACTTTGTCTATGCAGAAGGCTGAAGAGGTGAGAAATGAATTGCCAAGTACAGTTCATTTTAAATGTCTCTTTAGAGCCTATTTATTGTAATCTATAGCACAACAGGGATCCAGTACCACTGCATTCTATACAGAGAAATGGTTGCCTTCCTACTCTGTATTTTCAGACCATCCAGTATGTGCTTACATTAGATGCAAAATGCAGCTTTTTGGGCTAAATTTATTAATTGACAAGAAAGCTTTTTTTGATTCATATCGTCATATATTTACCAATTGTAGGGGAACCAAGGAAGTATTCTGCAGATGTTTATAGAAGTTATAAACCTGAACAAACACAATATTGCAGTTGTATTTATTAGGGTTTTTCTTTCATCTTGTGCCCAATGATTGGGAGATTTGCATTTTGCTGGGGTGGTTTTTTTTGGACTATACCTCCTCCATTTTGTTGCATTTAAAATAAGTTGAATAATGCAACAATTGTGATAGAAAACAAGATCTACTGGTAGGTTAAGTGGCTGCTAACAAAAGTAACCTGTCTAGTTTGCTTGCTCTGGGTAACATACACTTCTGTAGTCTCAGGACTGTCTGGCTTGCCCCCTCCACTTCAAACTTACCGTCTGTCCTGCAGAGGAGACGAGCACTGTGCTGCTGTATACAGTGCAAGATGGCTAGATATCATTATCATTGTTTAGAGCAGCGGTTCCCAAAGTGTGTGCCGCGGCTCTGTCAAAGGGGTGCCGCGATCAGGGGACAAAAACAAACAAAAAACAACTTACCAATCCGGCGGCGCCCGGGACCCAGCATCCTCCTCCTTCTTCGCTTCTCACTGAATGTCGGGCGTGATGACGTCACGCCCGATATTCAGTGAGAATCGTCAGGAGAGAGTAGGATGCTGGGTTCCGGCCACCTCCGCATTGGCAAGAAGATAGAAGAGAAGACAGAAGAAATAGAAGAAAGAAGGCCAAGTTTGGTAAGTAAAGAAAGTAAAAAAAATTGATGGGGAAGGTAAAAGGAAACGGCAATGGAGGGGCAAAAGAATGAAGTAGGGGGCAGACAGTGTGGGAATGAAGAGGGGCAGACAGTGTGGGGATGAAGAGGGGCAGACAGTGTGGGGATGAAGAGGGGCAGACAGTGTGGGGATGAAGAGGGGCAGACAGTGTGGGGATGAAGAGGGGCAAACAGTGTGGGGATGAAGAGGGGCAGACAGTGTGGGGATGAAGAGGGGCAGACTGTGCGGATGAAGAGGCACAGTGTGATGATTTTTGTACATGCTGTTTTATTTTGTTTGATCTTATTCCTTTTTAATATTAGTTGTAAATTATTCTTTGACAGAAATATAATTAAAAAAAATATATAAAAATATTCTTTTCCCTTGAATTTATGTATATTATTTTTGCAAACAACTTACTAAGTATTTCTGTCCTGACCTAAATACTTATTGCATTATTCTGATTCAAATACTTCAAAATAATTACCGAGCAGTCTCGTTTTTTGAGGGGTGCCGTGAAAAAATTATGGAGAATCTAAGGGTGCCGCGAACTGAAAAAGTTTGGGAATCACTGGTTTAGAGAATATTTGTCACTCATATCAGTCCCTGCACCATTATAGCTTGCATTATAAATTCTCTAACACTCCAACAGAGATGGACACAAACAGGATTACTCCACAAGAGGCCAAACATTGCTGTTTCCTGTGTGTTTTTTAATAAATACACACAAACTTTCAATCCTTTTTTTGCAATAAGGATTGAAAGGGATGGTGTTAAGAATGCTGTCTTTAATAAATATGCCCCTTAGTTTTTAAACCCTGTCATCCAGCCAAAACCTTAATAGTTCTGCTTAATTCTCCGTAATGTATTACTGGGGCAGAGATTTGTATCCATATTCATGTATGATTCTTGTTTAACACTCATGCTGTTGGCTGCAAATAAACAATTTTGAATGCTGTACACGTAGAGAAAAATTATTCTCAATTTTGCTACTCTTATACTTTTTTTTTTTTTTTTTTTAATAAAATACTCTGTGTCCAGAACACTGATGGGAGTGCAGAACCTTGTTTGCATATAAATAGAAAAGACCATTGAATGCAATGCTATAATTACGATTTTTAAATTTGCAGCTGACAAATTGCACTCACAGGGTTCCTCACTGTGTTATCAGCACTGCAGTTCTTGCTTAACCCTAATATTAATGATATCGTATTCAGCAAAAAAGGTTTTTTCTCTATTCCTGAGCAGAAAGCGGTTTTCTAGAGCAAATCCTGAAAGAAATAATCAGTACTGTTGTTTGGTACAAAGTGTGCGGTTGTCCTGATATCAGTGTAATCAAGAATTGCTTTGTTTGCTTGCTTTTACAGCATTATATATACCAGGAGATGTATGAATTGTAGGAATGTAATGCCGGTATTGGGAGATTGGACGAAAGGAAAAATGTTGAGTTTAGAATTGCATTTATTTGTCTTGGACTGATTGGAATGTGACAATACTCCTGTTACAAAATACGTTTCTTTTAGAGATAGTGGACCTGATTCATTAAGTAAGGCAAAGAAATGAGTACGTTTTCTCCTGGACAAAACCATGTCACAATGCAAGGGCTGCAAATGAGTTTATTGTTTTGAACGCAAGTTAAATATTGACTGTTTTTTTTTCATTTAGCGCACAAATATTTGATAGCTTTATTTTTACACTGAAATTTAAAGTTGATCTAGAACACGCCCTACCCCAATTATAAATTTACCATCATGTTTTAAATTTTAATCACCCCCAAAAATGCAACGTGGTTTTGCCAAGGTGCAAAGTTACTCTTTTTTTTATTTAATTTTTTTTTTTCCTTACTTTCCTTAATGAAACAGGCCCAATGTGTTTGTTAAACTGGCTCTTAGGTTGCAGTTAATATGTATTTGTTTGTTTGTTTGTTCTCCCCTTTCAACCTTACTGACTATAGAACTATGTTCTTTAATGGTCTATAGCGGTTTTTTCCAAGTAGTTCCATGAAAAGGTGCCAGGACAAAGGTGGATCTAAAAGAAGTGAGGGAGATTATTTCAAGGTGAGATTTAAGATGTATGAAAGAGTAGTGGTGTTCAGGGCTTTCTAGGTGAGGGTAAAGAATTAAATTCGGATTTTATAGTATATGGGGAGCAATTTTAGAGATTGAGAGAGTGATGTGGCAGATCTGGTACTGCGAGAGACCAATAGAAGTCTTGTTGTAGCATTTACATGTGTTTTGATTGCATCATGGGTAAATATGGTGTTTTTTAGCAGAATATCAAAAGTGGAGGTGACAGGACTGTAAGCGAGACTGATTGTGAGGAGTAATTAGAGGACAGAGTAAAGGGTAACGGAAACGGCAGCTATCTTGGGAGACTGAGAAAATGTTGATGGGGATTTGAGGGGCTCTGTTTGACATGTTGAGCTTTTGGTAGTATTATAACATCCATATGGATATAGTGAGACAGTTGGTCACAGAGAAGGGGAGGATAATACTGAACTCTGAATAAACTAATTGGTTCACATAGAGAAGAAGTTAAGTAATATTCACAAAATGAACATTATCCATATTTGGTGTTAAACACATTTTATAGGTCAAGACTACAAACTAATCAATAAGTGAAGAAAAGCCTGTTACATAATATAGAAATGTTTATGTAAGCACAATTTCAATACCTCTTATAACAATAAACTAACCTGTGACAGTCCTCTACCTTGTCTATTTGCATCTACTTTTGTATCCTATTAGTCAAGCTAGATTATTAAATGAAAACTCGCTGCTTTTGTACGAACAACCTTAAGTACAACAATTATCACTGATTTCCTATGCTCATCATTTGAGGCACTTCAAGTTGTCTTTCTTTTTCTTGCCTTTGATGAGTAACATTAATCTGTGTTACATCTTCACCTTCCGTACATATATTATCTGTTACAGTCTATATCAATAAAGCACATTATGAGCACATAAAGGCTTATTATACAAATAATTTACTTTTAATGTGCAATTTGCCTCCTAGAGCTCTAAACATGGAAAATAAACCCCAGTTGCCAGAATCTGCACATCAGTTTCTCATCTTCCTTTTTATTATTATGTTTCTGCAGAATTATCCGTTATAAAAGTACAACAGTCATGACCTATTGAGTCGCACACATTCACACCTTCCTTGCTGGCTAACAAGACATCAAAGGACGTTTTGTTTTAAAGAGCAACCGTTCTTGTGGTTTAAATTAACTTGCCTATGGCTAAGGTAGTCTCATTAAACATTTCATCTAATATTCTTCAAATATCACTTATACCCTTTATAGCTAGGAATACTCCATAAGGAGGAAATGCTATACTGAATGGTAAGTTCTCTCTTTCTCCTTGTGGTAGATATAGGGAATATCTCCATTGCTTGTAACGTGCTTAGATAGCAGATTCTCACCATCTGACGAGCCAGTTATAAGTACAAAATTAAGGGGCTGGGAGTTTCCACCACATGGGTGTCCTAAGAGAGTAAGATGCATATATCATAGCTAAGAGAGCTATATTTACCATTGATGGGTTTGGAGAGTTACTAAATAGTAATGTCATATCAAGTGGAATTTTTGAATTGATCCATTATTGTAAATCCACTAAACATCATCTCCACTGTACAATACTGCCATAATACATTTGCTATTTCCAATACTTAATGACTCTAATCTTTTAATACAAACATGTTCTCTAAGGAAAACTAAAAGAGAAATATGATCTGTGTTGTTCATAACAGAGAGACCCGTTCCAATCCTGGGGCCCGATTCTTTAAGGATCTTAACTGAAGAAACTTCTTATTTCAGTCTCCTGGACAAAACCATATTACAATGCAAGGGGTGCAAATTAGCATTCTGTTTTGCACATAAGTTAAATACTGGCTGTTTTTTCATGTAGCACACAAATATCAACTTTAAATTTCAGTGTACAAATAAGCTATCAAGTATTTGTGTGCTACATGAAAAAAAAAAGTCAGTATTTAACTTATGTGCAAAACAGAATACTAATTTGCACCCTTCGCATTGTAACGAGGTTTTGTCCAGGAGACTGAAATAAGAAGTTTCTTCAGTTAAGATCCTTAAAGAATCGGGCCCCTAGTCCTTTTTATATTGCATTCAGCTTAAGGAAGTAAGTAATGACTATCATGAGAAATCTTCCCTTAGAATATTGGAGGACATGAGCACTGATCCAGCAGGTGGTCACATTCGTTACTATTAGTATTGTTCAGCCATCGAGTCATCCATGAATGTTCTGCTTACTAGAGAATACATGTAAAAGACACACAAAAAAAGAAAATAAAAATTTGTCTTCACGTTTCTAGACCCCTATGGCTGTTGTGACTTAGGATGAGGCAAAAGTAAATGGGTGTGTGTTTTTGTGCTGCCATTGTGAAGCTCTTGTGTATTTTTAAAAGGTACATCTCCTTAGAGGTGACACTAATAATGGCAATAGGCTTTACATCCCTGTAACCGGAGACTTGTCTCATGTAGAACGGCAGTTTTCCTGCAGTGAAATGCGTGGATACGAGTGTTTGGACCTTGACAGCCGTGTGTGCCCAGCAGCACTTGGTACAGCACAGTCTTCCTTGGCTTACACAAGGATTTTCTCTATACTCTTTTATATAGACCGAAACTTCTGGTTCAGTGGAGGGCCATAACTGACCTGGATCTTTAATCTGTGCTCTCATCTTTACATATTTGATTAAAGCCCTTCAATAGTTCAAAATCTGTCCATCAGTCAGTTGAAAGTCAAGAGCATATGTGGTTACAGGAGGTGATTAATGCCAGGTCACATAAATATCTCATGTGAATTTAGTGCAGTTTTCCTCTTTGATGTCAATCTGCTACTAAGGGCGATAAGCATGACATCTGGCCATTTAGTTGTATATCCGCATGTATTCTGGCTATTTTTTTTTATTAAGAAAACCTTTGTTTCTTTCCACTTTACCTGAAGCCTCTGCATAATACAGACAGTGACATTTTTATCCAGCCCTATAGCCTTACATATCTCTTAGTTACCTGTCCTGTGAAATGTGTATCTCGTATAGAATTAGACAAAGGATTGCCAAATAAATTATTTCAATCATTTCCTAGATACAGTTGTGTCCTCAGCTTTTGCACATGTATAGGCTTCAGTCCATCCTGAGAACATGCAAATGATAACCAATACATATTCAAAGTTACAGTATTTTCTAATTTTTGAGAAATCAATCTGCACATTCACAAATGGACCCTATGCAGTTTGTTGTCCGTTCAGATTTGTTAGCATGTGACAGTGCTATGGTGCAATAGAAGTAAATCCTGGTGCATAACAAGTCTTGGTTTACAGCAGATATCATTCATCCTTTGATATGTTCCATTCCAAGACATAGGGCCACTGTGTGATTATCTGGTGTATTCTAGAGGTTATTTGGTTACAAAGTGCATCTAAAAATCATCCATGTAGTCTTTTTAAGATATATCATTTCGGGTGTGGGTTCCCTCACATCTAATTTATCTTGTTATGTTGATTCTTTTCTTCAGATGTCCCTTCCTTAAAATCTTATATTAAAGACACATTTTTTACGACTTGTTGATAACATTGTATGAAAACCGTCTCATCATTTGGTCATGTGCGATGTTCAGTCTCTACAGAAATATTCCCCATCATTTGGGAGTGGATGGTAACAACAATTTCTTTCTTGGTAGATATATAAATATTTCAGAAATGATAAGACTATTTATTTTGGAATCTCTTTCTTTTATTTTGAAACACAATTATTTCATTTTTGATGGTGTTTATTATTTACAGGCAGGTACTAGGAACAGCGATAGGTACTAGGTTCGCTCCAAGTTTCACCTATCCCCATATAGATGAGAGCTGCATTAATATAAGCAAATGGCTTAATAAGTTTACTTAAATGTACAATTGAGAATAAATATATATATATATATATATATATATATATATATATATATATATATATATATATATATATAAAAATATTTTTTTAGAGTTTGCGGTTAATTCCAATTAAGAATGCTGTCTTTTTATTGGTCTATATCAGTTTAAATATTTCTCCCTTGAATCGCCAGGTTACCTCTGATAATCCTTCCTGCATGGGGAAACGCGTCAGTTATTTAAGCCTGGTTGCTATTCTTCGCGACATTGTTACTCTGATCTATTTGTTACAATTGAACTATAACTGCTACTTTAAACACCCAGAGTTTTCTGACTATCTTTCTGTATGCAGTACAACTAGTTGGATATCAGCATGTATGAGGACACAGCCATTTCTTGTTCACCGCTTCCGTAACTCCGACATTACTTTAACGTTCAGGCTTGGCTAGATTGGGATTCATTGCTTCTTTCTTGCTGGAATTGCTCAATTGCTGTAGAATACATCTTTAAGGATTTTACTTCTGTCACTTTAATGCAGATAGTACATGTACTTCTTAATGCAGTTAAGCGTATAGGAGTGTACATATATAGAGTATATCTGTGTATATGAAGGTAGCAACCTCTTATTGTTTACTCATTTGTGTGAGCCTATTGAATAAATGTATTTATTTAACTTTATGATAGGGCTCTCATAACTTTCTTTACTGAGGTAGTCTTTTTAGACTTTGGGGCTTCAATCTGAAGTGTAGGGTAGAACCTTCGGAGTAGCCAGTGAAGAATTAGACTAGATTATAATAAAGGTATGTGGATCTACTGTCTTGGCAAAGTTGTATGTGAAAACATTACCTTTTGAGAGTAGTCAACAAGTGAAGTGTGAACTATAGATTTGATCATTGCTATTTCAGAGGTAACTTCATAGCATTTAGTAGTTGATATAACTAAGGATCCTCTGCTTATGTGAGGTCACCTCCTTGTTTCCAGAGCTGCCCATAATTGTGTACAAATCAAAAATTGTACCTGGAGTTAGTTAGCAACTCCTTCAATATATTTACTATGTGTTAACACAGACCTATAAGCTTTGTGGGGAGTAGACAAAGGGTAGGTAACTACTATCAACTTCGGGTTGATAACGGACTGCATAGCCAGAAACAATAGGTCGTACATAAACATTGGTAATACTGATGGGTTTTTCTGGAGGTATGCCTTTTGTGTCAAATCTAGGGGCGATGAGAAGTGACTTGAATACAACTGTGTTTAAAAGAGTCCACCAATATGGCATAGCATATCAACTGTATTATGCTACAGGGTTCTGATTATCCCCATGCTTCTGTGTCTGTACCCCTAATGCAAAATCATCTGTATTATTTTTGTGGTACTATGACAAAAGTGTAACGGTTTTAAGATGAGTATGTACCCTAATCTTGAGAAGGTGTATATGCCCATGTGTTATATCATGTCCAAGTAGTGGATTTTAGGCAATCATAATTGCTAGTTTATAAAACCAACTTAGAAGCCCAGATATCTATAGGATATTGTGCAGATCAAAGGACCTAACTCTTCTGCGGGAAGTAACAGGGCAGTTAGAATGTTGTTACTTTCAGGATTTTGTGAATAGCGTGACTATGGCTGTTGAGATAAATAAAGACTAAAATCCCACTGCTAGGTTTGGTGATAAGGACATTTGTAATTTTCAGGTTCCCTTTTCACTTAGTAAAAACAAGCTCCAGCTACTGGTATCCATTATTTGCATCGTGTCTGAATTGTTTGACTTTACACTCTCCCGCCCTCCTCCCTCTGCACTGAAGCAGCCAGCTAAGTTCTCCAGTGTTACAACCATCAATTTTGTTTTTGCTGTTGTCTTTTTAGCAGGTAACTGTATTCACAACATATTGCCAGCCCGCTGCAATACTTTTACGTTCCGTCTGGCAAGGAGTAAAAGGCCGTTGACAAAGGCTGCAACTACACCCTCCTGAGTCAATAGGAATTGTGATCTCTGAATATCTAACATACATCAAGTTATTTATCACAAGAAACTGCTGATAACTTCCCAAAGCTGTTAATAATTTTAGACCAATTTGTACATGCTGCAAAAGAATCTTTCACAGCATTCAACTAATACAGTTTAAAAATTCCCAGATTATCCCTACCTGGGTGTCTCTTCGACCAGTGCTAGACTATCCCTACCTGGGTGTCTCTTCGACCAGTGCTAGACTATCCCTACCTGGGTGTCTCTTCGACCAGTGCTAGAATATCCCTACCTGGGTGTCTCTTCGACCAGTGCTAGACTATCCCTACCTGGGTGTCTCTTCGACCAGTGCTAGACTATCCCTACCTGGGTGTCTCTTCGACCAGTGCTAGACTATCCCTACCTGGGTGTCTCTTCGACCAGTGCTAGACTATCCCTACCTGGGTGTCTCTTCGACCAGTGCTAGACTATCCCTACCTGGGTGTCTCTTCAACCAGTGCTAGACTATCCCTACCTGGGTGTCTCCTAAACCAGTGCTAGACTATCCCTACCTGGGTGTCTCCTAAACCAGTGCTAGACTATCCCTACCTGGGTGTCTCCTACCAGTGCTAGACTATCTCTACCTGGGTGTCTCCTAAACCAGTGCTAGACTATCCCTACCTGGGTGTCTCCTAGACCAGTGCTAGACTATCCCTACCTGGGTGTCTCCTACCAGTGCTAGACTATCCCTACCTGGGTGTCTCTTCAACCAGTGCTAGACTATCCCTACCTGGGTGTCTCTTCAACCAGTGCTAGACTATCCCTACCTGGGTGTCTCTTCGACCAGTGCTAGACTATCCCTACCTGGGTGTCTCTTCGACCAGTGCTAGACTATCCCTACCTGGGTGTCTCTTCGACCAGTGCTAGACTATCCCTACCTGGGTGTCTCTTCGACCAGTGCTAGACTATCCCTACCTGGGTGTCTCTTCGACCAGTGCTAGACTATCCCTACCTGGGTGTCTCTTTGACCAGTGCTAGACTATCTCTACCTGGGTGTCTCCTAAACCAGTGCTAGACTATCCCTACCTGGGTGTCTCTTCAACCAGTGCTAGACTATCCCTACCTGGGTGTCTCTTCAACCAGTGCTAGACTATCCCTACCTGGGTGTCTCTTCAACCAGTGCTAGACTATCCCTACCTGGGTGTCTCCTAAACCAGTGCTAGACTATCCCTACCTGGGTGTCTCCTAAACCAGTGCTAGACTATCCCTACCTGGGTGTCTCCTACCAGTGCTAGACTATCTCTACCTGGGTGTCTCCTAAACCAGTGCTAGACTATCCCTACCTGGGTGTCTCCTAGACCAGTGCTAGACTATCCCTACCTGGGTGTCTCCTACCAGTGCTAGACTATCCCTACCTGGGTGTCTCTTCAACCAGTGCTAGACTATCCCTACCTGGGTGTCTCCTAGACCAGTGCTAGACTATCCCTACCTGGGTGTCTCCTAGCGCACAGTGCCTTCAATCTTTACAACCACTCTAAGCAAATGATTAATATACCCTCACCTCTATATTGTTCACCACTCACACCAAACCCTCTAAAATTAATTCTTGTTTAAATTCTTCTTACTGTTGTATATAAAAGGTACCAACATAGAAAACTGTATTTCCCCACTGGCAATCCTCATGCCATTTCTACACGCACTTGCAAGTTTCCTTTCCATAATGTGTTCACGAATAGCCAACTAGTGTGTTATGTGGATGATCTACACCATTAACAGCCCCGATCTTATTACTCTCAATTCCCACATGTGCCAAAGGGGGAAAAAATGTGTTAGACATCTGGACCCCATTAACCCATCGACCAGTGACATTGCATAGCTCTCATATTGACAGATGTTTTCAGAGGGATGGGAAAGGATTTGGAACTCCTTCAACTGGATTCTGTGGACATAGAACACAAAGCGATGCACCATATATAGCCATACTTGCCTACTTATGCCTGACTCCCTCCAGGAGGTCACTGAAGAGGGGTGTGGGAGGAGGGCAACAGGGGGCGGGGCTTTGTAAATCAAGTCATTTTGGCCCCACCCCCAGTGACGTATGCCTGTTTTGGGTCTTTTTACAGTGGTAAAAAGACCCAAAGCAGGCACTAGCAAAATTGCGTGATTCACTAAGACCCGCCACCTCCGACCATACACCCCTCCATGCCTGCTTTGAAGTGGGTAGATGCGGGAGAATTGCCAGCTCTCCTGGGATTCCGAGAGTCTCCCGGAATGTTGGTATGTGTGTATATAGCAGTGATGTGCAACAGATGGCTATCCAGCTGTGGCCCCCCAACTCCTTCCTACTTTGTCATGTTTGTTTGCTATAGTTTGTAACACTGGTTTAAAATGTATGCTATGTTATTACAGATAGGTGTCTCTTTCTTTGATTAATTGTATTGTTTTAACTTATTACAGAGATTGTGGGTAATGTGTTGTCCTTTCGAAAGTTAGTGCCACTTATGCAGTGAATCTGGTTCTATGGCTGTTCTGTAGCCTCCTTATAGTATCCCAGTGTTAACACATGACATCCTAATGCCATCACAAAACATATTAATACAACATACTGCCTTTATAAATAACCATGGGAGCATCACATGCTCCTGTATAGCCCTCCTCATACTTCAGTATTGCCCATTCTCATGTAGTTATCCCCGTCTCACAGGGCTGTTCCCACTCTCGCTCTAGCAGGTGTTGTATGAAGGAGAAATGGTTGTGAAGTGCAGCAATTATAATTATTAAAAAGCACAAGCTTGTGGCTTTGTAACAAATCGCAACACTATCATTATTTACTGATTAATGTCGTGATTGGCTCCACTCTCCGTCTGTTCTGACATGTGTCGTTGCGGTCAGTTAAGTAAAGAACAACATACACTTGGACAAACAGATCTGCTTCTGATGGGTTTGCAACATTCATGTGGTTTAGATTAGATTCAAACTTTTACATATGAGCATTGACGCTACAGCAGTCATGTTTTAGTCAGCGACTTTAAACACAAGAGACTGTCGGGATGCCAACTTTCTATGGATTAGACAGTGTGCAGCGGATATTCTACTGCTGTTCATATGCAAAACTGTCAGGACGTTAATAAAAAAACTACTACATCATTTTGAAGCTTTACAGCTCTTCTGTACCAATGGTCAGCTCTTCCTGGACCACATAATATAATTCTGTATATGAAATGATATTCACAGTACAATCGTAACGCTCTGCTGAAGCCAGATTATAATAAAATATACGCTGTGCTGATAGACTTGGCTCCTAAAATAGAATAAATAATAAAATGAGAGTGATTCACCACCAAAGGGTGACTGAAAGCATGTGACTGAAAGTGACTACTTTAAATGCCAAGGATACAAGTGTGTCTGTGTCATAGTCATCATCGCCATTTATTTATATAGCGCCACTGATTCTGCAGCGCTGTACAGAGAACTCGCATCAGTCCCTGCCCCATTGGAGCTTACAGTCTAAATTCCCTAACACACACACAGACATACAGAGAGAGAGAGAGAGACTAGGGTCAGTTTTTGATAGCAGCCAATTAACCTACCATTATGTTTTTGGAGTGTGGGAGGAAACCGGAGCACCCGGAGGAAACCCACGCAAACACAGGGAGAACATACAAACTCCACACAGATAAGGCCATGGTTGGGAATTGAACTCATGACCCCAGTGCTGTGAGGAGGAAGTGCTAACCACTAGTGTGGTGTGATCCCAGAGTTTGTAGTAGTGTCTTCATGTGCTACCATGTAAGCCATAGTGACGTCTGTGCGTGTCACCAGGGAATATTTGCTGTTTATGTGCCCTCAACGTCTAAATGATACACAATTAGAGAAGGCTACTGATAACTGGAAGGGTCCCAGAGTTTTATATCTGGCCCTCACCATGTAGGTGAAAATAATTGTTGGACAGTACTGCCGTTGCATAGGGACCTTCCATTTAGCACTCCTGCCAGATACTTTCCTTTGTTGACTAATATTGTATACTTTTTATGATATATTTTCATTCTGTTTATAAATGTATGTTAAAAGGGGTTAAAAATATGAGTGCTCGCGTATTTGTGGTGCGAAATAATTGTGCATTTTGCCTAGCAATGAGTCTGCCAGTTTGTGTTTGCTTTAAGTGGGCCCATCACCTATGCCCAGTAGAGGCTGCCATTTTGTGGGCTGAACCACTAGTCAGCCTATCAGATCACTAGAAGCTAGTGACCTCATTGAGGCCTGAGACATGCATTTTGAGCACTGAATAATCATTCAACCCAAAAAATATGTGTAGTTTTATAGGTCCACATTAATGGGCTTTTATGAGTCACTCTCTGCATTACTTAAACTGTTGTCAGCAGTCTGCACTGTTTGTTTATTGATATTTATTTACTTTGAGTCACAAAGCAAGGAACTTGTTGGTAATTTAGTATCAGGAGGTCACTTTATCCTGTTAGCCAATTTCTATGTTAGAGGAAAGTGAGGGATTCATTACATTACTATCCAGAGACAATTTTGGTATAATGGTCCTCATTATCTCGAGTAATTTAGGATATTGTAGTATAAGTTGGGAACGGTGGTAGTCCTGTTCCAGGTACTGATAACACCGACTGTTAGTTTAACAACATAAAATCTCCGATGCTTACATGCCCGACAATAAATAAATATAGACTGACCTTAATAGTGACACGTGAAGTATCCGACAGTGTTCAGCTACTTTCCGAAGACAAGAAATCACGGCACAGTGTTTTGACGTCACTTAAAATGGCGACCATCATATTAGCGATTTTAAAGCAGCAATGTCAGGTCCCGCCGCCTAACTCATCTAAGCTAAGGGTTAGGGTTAGGGATTGGGACCCGGAATTGCCGCTTTAAAACCACTAATATGACTATCGCCATTTTAAATTACGTCAAAACGCCGTTCCGTTCTTGTCTTCGGAATGTAGTTGAACAGTGTCTAATACTTCACGTGTCGTTTTTAAGGTCCGTCTGTCTTCATTTTTTGTCGGCCATGTGAACATCAGAGGTTTCATGTAGTTAAACTAACTGTCGGCCTTACAATTACTGAGTAAACGTTGGGAGGGTCCAAAATATGTCTGACTATTTTCCCTTTTATAAATAATAAGTGGAGAGTGAAAAATCATTGGGGGGAATTCAATTTCCCCCGAAGTACCGCCGCGCTAAAGATATTACCGTTATTACAGTAATATTAACCCAGCTTTCTGCTCAGGGAGCTGCGAGCAAAAAGCCAGCGTCAACACCACCGTAGTAACGGTAACTACGCGCACTATTACGGTAATAGTGCGCAGGCCACGTTACTTTTAACAGGAACGCAGCCAATTGATTTCCCCTAATTAAATTCAAAAGGCTTAATCTTCTCATAGATGCATTCAAAGCTTCGGTGTGGTGACAAAACAATCTGTAGATATATTGAAAGAATATATCTTCTATTGACAGAGTAAAGCATCAGTCTTGGACTTCTCTGTGTCCATGTGAGGAATCCGTAATGATTTCCATAAGGGCTAGACTAGCAAAAAGACGTTGTGGAAAGGTCTCCAGGATCAGTTGAATAAATAAGATAATACAAGGCAAGAGACAGACCATGATCCGCGGTCATGGGTCCAATACCAGTCAGGCCCTATCTGTGTGGAGTTTGCATGTTCTCCCCTTGTTCACCTAGAGGGATGGACCCCGATGTGGAAATTTGGCAATGAGGTCAAAGAACCAGATTTGTGT
Organism: Mixophyes fleayi; assembly: GCF_038048845.1. Lineage (NCBI taxonomy): Eukaryota > Metazoa > Chordata > Amphibia > Anura > Limnodynastidae > Mixophyes > Mixophyes fleayi. The sequence continues at coordinate 26,713,683 of NC_134406.1, forward strand.
GTTTAAGTTGATCATCTGTTAACCGGAAGCTTTGTTTCAAGCCTTCATATCAGGCAGAATTTGCTCTTTATATGATTCGCTTATAAAGAGAAGAGTTTACACATTGTCCGATGTCCTGGATGTGATGACCCAACCACTGAACACAAAGGCAGGAAGCAAGAAAACCAACAGACACTTGCAGATAGGGCTAGGTTTATGATTTTGATTAAACCGTTTATCACTGTTGGTAATTAAATTTAAAAAACTAATTTCCTAGGCGACACACTGCCAACTAAACCCATAAACTTAGTGTTTACAAATACTGTAAATATATAAAAATAACAGCTGTTATATATTTCCTTTCCTGGGAACACGTACATACCACGTGACCTCTGAATTGCTAGAAATGGTCAGGAACTACTTTTTTTTTTCTTTCTTTTTTTTGCATAAGGATTTAATCCGTTTCTTTAGGATCTGTGATCTAAAGAAACATACCAGATACCTGTAATTTCCTCCACATTAGAGCATGCATTTTAGATACTTACATCATGCTTTAGGTGTAGCGGTGCGAATAATGAGAATACTGTTTTTCTCCAATAACATTCTTCCCCCTGTATGTTCATGTTGGCCAATGTTCATCCCAATCCCTGTTTCCATCGATCATACTAATACCACTATTCCCTACTGATAAATTCCAGACCTTGATCACACAGCGCAATTTCAGAGACAGACCTTATTTTACTGTTGCCATATAAGGAATATTTTACTGGAGGGAAAAAAAAATGATTTAAATGAGGGTAAAACCAAAATGTTTGTTGTTTTTACAGTCATATTTACTGATGGATGATGCGGCTGGTTAGGAATAGATTGCAAAACCAAACATCTGCACTACTTATCTTTCACTATAAATGTGCCCTGGCAGCACTGCACTGTTCATTAATAAAGTGTTTTATGTGCATTATGTGAACTGTGTGCTAAACATTCTGATATATTTTATAGGAAATGGTTACAATCATTGTTGTCCTTCTATTATGTGGAATTTTAATTGTCCTTCGTTTCCATAACTGAATCATTACACAGAAAATAATTTGTTTTACCTTACTGCATAGAGTCTAACCCACTCACATCATTGATTTTGGGCTAATCTTATTTACTGCCTTATCATGGTTTCAGTGTATTCTTTAAATGATCATTTAGAGTAATGGATTTCAATTGTTTACAGGCTGTTTCTCTCAATAAACCTTGTACTAGGGCTGTATTAGCCAATAGCCAACCCAAGCCTCTGTCCTAGGGCAGCAGGGGTCAGGGGCTGTATTAAAATGGAAGTGAAAAGAAAGAAATGTGGACGCACACTGATTGATTGTAATAATAATACACGAGACCTATAAAGGCTCAAAGTTCTGTGATCATAAGTCCCAAAACCCTGGTCTGTGCATACTTCCCAGCAAAGCAAGCCGACATGATGTACAAATCTGCCCAACTCCAATATTTCCTGCTTTCCTGAAACAAACTATTATACCTTTTGACAAAATATCCTACAATGTTATTGTCTTTTGAAGTTTCACATGACTTCTGCTGAAATAACTGCAGGAAATTTTAAAGTATCCATATACTCATTGCGTGCCTTTAGTTTTTGTTAGTTCAATATTTCATGAGATTCAGGGAGTTGAGTGTGTGCTTCTATTAAGTTTTTCTTGGCTTTGTGAGGGCCCACAGAACAGTGTTTTTGGAGGTGTCGTTTTCCCTCAGCACAAATGCTGGTTTGTGACATCAAGTTGGTGGCAACTATGGGTAGTTCATACTTGCCTACTTTTGAAGGCAGCTGTCCGGGAGGGGGTCCGTTGAGGGGGTGTAGCCACGCATGGCGCCCCATTAGGCCTCGCCCCGTGTCAATCTTAGACAATTTTGGCCAATCACAACAGGGGGCAGGGCCACAAGGACACGTTTAGCCCCACCCCCACCCTCTATAGCAACAGAGATGGCTGCATCTGGGATGTTTGCCTGCTTTCTCAGGAGTCTGGGAGAACTCCCAACAATTCGGGAGTATCCCAGACATTCCGGGAGAGTAGGCAACTATGGGGTAGTTGCTGGGTGGACCAAATTTTCCAATAGGATTACAGGGCTGCAGCCTAAGGCGTGAGACTTTTGTGTGATGTGCAAAATTATGTGGGGGTGCAGAATTGTAACAGGGAGATGTATAAGAACAAATTGATTTTAAAAATATAAGCGAATAGTTCTCCAAAGTAAAAAGAAAACATGAACTAAAAATGTAGTAAGGTCTTAATCTTGATGCATTCCGATGTTAAAAGCTGAAGACGGCCCCCTCCACTTCCACATCTCTGCCCTCAGTATCCGCTCGTTCATGCCTCTGTTCTACTATACCGTTCAGATTTTAATGAAAATGAAATGAGTAAGTAAGTTTGTATTGACCCTTTTTAAAAAGCCAAGTGGAGCTGAGTTTGGGAGACAAGGGAACAAACATTGGTGGCTAGGAAGCAATATTTTAGATTTAGGACAAGTACCTTTTTACCTACCGCGTATTAGCCTGGCACTACAAGTGTATTAGCCTGGTGTGAGGGCACTACACGTGTATTAGCCTGGTGTGAGGGCACTACAAGTGTATTAGCCTGGTGTGAGGGCACTACAAGTGTATTAACCTGGTGTGAGGGCACTACAAGTGTATTAGCCTGGTGTGAGGGCACTACAAGTGTATTAGCCTGGTGTGAGGGCACTACAAGTGTATTAGCCTGGTGTGAGGGCACTACAAGTGTATTAGCCTGGTGTGAGGGCACTACAAGTGTATTAGCCTGGTGTGAGGGCACTACAAGTGTATTAGCCTGGTGTGAGGGCACTACAAGTGTATTAGCCTGGTGTGAGGGCACTACAAGTGTATTAGCCTGGTGTGAGGGCACTACAAGGGTATTAGCCTGGTGTGAGGGCACTACAAGTGTATTAGCCTGGTGTGAGGGCACTACAAGTGTATTAGCCTGGTGTGAGGGCACTACAAGTGTATTAGCCTGGTGTGAGGGCACTACAAGTGTATTAGCCTGGTGTGGCCTGATGCCGGGGTATAACTTTTTATATGTGGTCTGGGAATATGCCTCTGTGCACAAAACTAGATTTTGTGCTGCAGAATGAGATATTTACATTTGTACACATCCTTGAGGTGGTGATCAGCCTAATATATGTTTTAGGACATAATTAATCATCATCTAGTTCTCATTAAGTCCTACAAATTGATAAATGTAATCTCATTTGACAGATTTATTTATTCAACTAAAAATAAGCGAACAAAGAAGCCATGTGTGCAAAAAGGACACCTTTACAGCTTACAGTATAAATAAATAAGGTATTTTGAGCCAGGTGCTGCTAACCAAATTCATTATTTGGTCATCAGAAAGTGCTGCCACCTCTATATAAAAGTAGTACCTTTTAGTCCGGACCTTTCAGGGTTTTGTCAATAGCATGTCAAAGAGGAAAATATATCTGCAATGAACTCAGAGAAGCAATTGTTGCTGCTTATCTTCTAGTGAGAAAGAGATTGTTTCCAAATGGAGAAGACAGCTGCCACTCTTACCAGAAGTGAGCATTCGGCTCCAAGAAACCTAAAAACTAAAGCTAGGGATCAACCAGGCATGACCATGGTGAATCTTAAAGTTTTTGTCTGTACCGTCAGAAAAAGACTGAGCAAGTACAGCTGTTATGATCGGATAGCCAGGAAAGAGATTCTTCTGTCCAATAAAAAAATACACCACAGCAGCTTAGATCAACAGAGTTTCATCTGAATTAAATGAAAGACTTCTGGAATAATGTTCTCTGAAAAGACCAGATCAAAGTGGAGTTGTTCTTCCTGATCACCGTGTTTGGCCAAAAATCTAATTTGGTGTGTTTATAAACCTCCATATCAAGACAAGCACAGTGGTTGATTAGTGATGGTTTGGGGTTGTTTTACATTACCCGTACCTGGATGCCTTGAGTTATTGAATCCACAACTGACTTGAAGTTCCTGTTGCTAAAGGTGGTTCTACAAGTTACTGAACCATGGAGTGTAAGTTTTCACGCGTTTTTTTTTTTTTCCTTGTAGGCTTTATTTTTGTTTGAATAAATCTGTAATTTGTCACATGAGATTAGATTTATCAAACTTTAGAATTTGATGAGGACTAGATGACTGTTAATTTAGTCCTGATATGTAAGTACACAGATCTGAAAGAGGGTGCACTTTCTTTTTTCCCAATGTCCCTTTGCTTGGATGGCTTTAAGACCTGAATTAAATATTTTTGTAGAAAAATGTAAAACTTGTGCAGAACGTTTGCCCTGGGCACATTTTTAAGCTGGTAAGTGGACAAATGAGTGACTTTGCACATAATTAAATGTGCTGTGTGTCTGCAGTTAATGAATGAGTTTTAACTTGTTGTCTGGAACATGCTTAGAGATGTTTATGTTTTACTTTTGTAGTATTTGAGTATGTTTAGAGATTTTGGCGAGAATCTGAGGTGGGTGCAGTGCATGTTTTATTTTTTTACTGATGGATCTGATGAGATTGTGTAGACCAGTGGTTCCCAAACTTTTGCAGTTCGCGGCACCCTTAGAGTCTCCAAATTTTTTCAAGGCACCCCTCCAAAATAATTATTGAGCAGTCCTGTTTTAGAAGTAGATGGGTCAAAAAATTGTATTAAGTATTTAGGTCAGGACAGAAATACTTATTTAGTTGTATGCAAAAATGCCCCCTCTGCATCCAGACACTCTGCCCCCTCTGCATCCAGACACACTACCCCCTCTGCATCCAGACACACTGCCCTCTCTCACTCTGCCCCCTCTGCCCTCTGTCACGCTGTCCCCCCTCCTCTGCTCTGTCACGCTGTCCCCCCTCCTCTGCTCTGTCACGCTGTCCCCCCTCCTCTGCTCTGTCACGCTGTCCCCCCTCCTCTGCTCTGTCACGCTGTCCCCCCTCCTCTGCTCTGTCACGCTGTCCCCCCTCCTCTGCTCTGTCACGCTGTCCCCCCTCCTCTGCTCTGTCACGCTGTCCCCCCTCCTCTGCTCTGTCACGCTGTCCCCCCTCCTCTGCTCTGTCACGCTGTCCCCCCTCCTCTGCTCTGTCACGCTGTCCCCCCTCCTCTGCTCTGTCACGCTGTCCCCCCTCCTCTGCTCTGTCACGCTGTCCCCCCTCTTCTGCTCTGTCACGCTGTCCCCCCTCTTCTGCTCTGTCACGCTGTCCCCCCTCTTCTGCTCTGTCACGCTGTCCCCCCTCTTCTGCTCTGTCACGCTGTCCCCCCTCTTCTGCTCTGTCACGCTGTCCCCCCTCTTCTGCTCTGTCACGCTGTCCCCCCTCCTCTGCTCTGTCACGCTGTCCCCCCTCCTCTGCTCTGTCACGCTGTCCCCCTCCTCTGCCCTCTCATGCTGTGTCCCCTTCCTCTGCCCCACTGTGCCCCTCCTCTGCCCCACTGTGCCCCTCCTCTGCCCCACTGTGCCCCTCCTCTGCCCCACTGTGCCCCTCCTCTGCCCCACTGTGCCCCTCCTCTGCCCCACTGTGCCTCCTCTGCTCTCTGTCCCCATCCTCTGCTCTCTGTCCCCCTCCTCTGCCCCTCTGCCCCCCTCCTCTGCCCCCCTCCTCTGCCCCTCTGTCCCCCTCCTCTGCCCCTCTGTCCCCCTCCTCTGTCCCGCTGTCGCCATCCTCTGCTCTCCTCCTCTGTCCCGCTGTCGCCATCCTCTGCTCTCCTCCTCTGTCCCGCTGTCGCCATCCTCTGCTCTCCTCCTCTGTCCCGCTGTCGCCATCCTCTGCTCTCCTCCTCTGTCCCGCTGTCGCCATCCTCTGCTCTCCTCCTCTGTCCCGCTGTCGCCATCCTCTGCTCTCCTCCTCTGTCCCGCTGTCGCCATCCTCTGCTCTCCTCCTCTGTCCCGCTGTCGCCATCCTCTGCTCTCCTCCTCTGTCCCGCTGTCGCCATCCTCTGCTCTCCTCCTCTGTCCCGCTGTCGCCATCCTCTCCTCTCCTCTGTCCCGCTGTCACCAACCTCTGTCCCGCTGTCACCATCCTCTGTCCCCCTCCTCTGTCCCGCTGTCGCCATCCTCTGCTCTCCTCCTTTGTCCCGCTGTCGCCATCCTCTGCTCTCCTCCTCTCTCCCGCTGTCGCCAACCTCTGTCCCGCTGTCACCATCCTCTGTCACCAACCTCTGCCCCGCTGTCACCATCCTCTGCTCTCCTCCTCTGTCCCCCTCTCACCATCCACTGTCACCATCCTCTGTCCCGATCCCTCTCACTCTGCCCCGCGCCAGCCATAAAAAAACCAAAACATAGTAACTTACCAATCCGTCGGGCGCCGGGACCCAGCAGCCTCCTCTCTCCTGCAGCTTGTTACTGACGTTGATATTCAGTGACAGCTGCAGGAGAGAGGCGGCTGCTGGGTCCCGGCGCCTGACGGATTGGTAAGTTACTGTGTTTTGGTTTTTTTTATGTCTGGCCCGCGGCACCCCAGTGACAGCGCCGCGGCACCCCTGGGAGCCGCGGTGCACAGTTTGGGAACCGCCGGTGTAGACTGCTCTGGCAGAGCAAAATTACTTTATGGGTCTTCCTTTACGTTAATAATTTGTATGTCAGGCATCATTTTATTCTTGCCTATCACCATTTGACACGGAAAAATGAGTCAAAAACAAGCCCGCCACTAGTAGCCCAAATTTAATTCCAATTAATTAATTTAATTTGCCAAACCCTCTCTTCCCTCATGATGGGCTTCACTCGTTTTTGGTTGTCTGGAAGCATCTAGGAGAAAGTTCTAAAAAAGAAGGCTATTGAAAGTAGTGCCAAAAATGACCAGCTGCCTCTGAGTTAGGGTTAGAGGATTACCCGTACAGTTGGCTCACGTGATATTGCCTCCTGAGAGGTGCGGAGTCTAACGGTGAGGGAGGTATTCACCAGGGAGTTTGGAGTTAGCTGCTCCCAGACCACAGGTCGCAGCCCTCTTAGAGGGTGATGAGCTAGGCTGTATTGAGAACCAAGATAATAACTGAAAATTCCACGGACGAGAAGTAGCATAATGACTGAGAGACTAAGATGCAGTTTGCCAGGGCAATGGTAGAGCCAATGTACTGAGAGTAGGGAACAGCAGGAGAGTATGCAGGTTATACTGGAGACTGGTAGCGGTGATGTGCAGGAGACTTCAGAGAACAGGTAGCAATAATCTGCAAAGCGTAACTACAGGATAGTGGAGAAGACACAGAGGCTGTGATGATCTGCGGACAGAAATGCTGAACACTTCAGAGAACAGGCAGCAAACAGGAGCCAGGGAACAGCACATCTGAACAGGAGAGTAGACCTGAATATCTGGCAACTTGGTAGAGAAGCAGGTGCTTTAAATAGACAGAGCTGACAGGCAATTAGCCAATCAAGAGAATGCAGGAAGTATTGAGCAGACCAGGTGTGTGCATGCTCAGTTCAGACCAGCAAGTGAATGCAGGAAGAGGGAAACGGGTGAGAACAGTGACCATAATGCAGGTTTAGCTGGTGCAATGTGTGACACCAGCCTTCATCTTATTTAAAACAATCAATTTACGATAATATGGATCTACATTATATCTGTAGTAACTCATGAAAGAATGAATAAATGTAACAAAGGTTACCATCTGGAAAAACTTTATTTTCATCATGCCATTGAAATTATTTCTGCAACATTTAAACATGGAAACATAGAATTTGACTGCAGATAAGAACCACTTGGTCCATCTAGTCTGCTTGTTTTCTAACCCACGGTAACCTCCAACCCTATTTATTTCTTATTTCTATTAAGGATTTCCTTATGTCTATGCCAAGCATGGTTAAGTTGCTCTACTGTATTAGCATCTACCACCTCTGATGAGACTATTTTACTATTTACTTAGTCTAGTAGAATACCTTAATATTGTTTTAGATCCAAAGCACTAAAAACTGTCCAAACACATGATCACAAGGCCGGTCACGTGAAGATGTCCAAGCCAATGTAGGAGTCTACTATAAATTTATATACATTACACTAAATACCCTAACATTTACTTTAACCATTGGTCATGAGCATGGATGACCTTATTTAAAAATTAATGACCTCTATTCTGCAGCTTTCAGAAGTTTTCAGAACATTGATTCCACTTTTTTTTTCTCAAGTTTTAACCTTTAATTGGCAACCTGTGTGATCTATTAAGACCGGATAGCGTGAAAAGAGCGTAACAATTAATAGACGCAGGCGATTCTCTTTAGTGTGCCCGACATTTAGATTTACAGACCCTTTTTTTTCCCATTTAAATTAGAAACTGAGATGCTTTGCCATAGCAAACGTCTTAAACTCATTTTCTATGCTTCATTTTATCCAACTACAAAACAACAACATCAGAGCGTGCCTCATTCGTGTTAATGTTCCCCCAGGCTGGAATGAATTGCATGTAGTAAAGTATCTTTGTGGTAATATGGGAAAGATGAGCCTAGGATGGAAGTGTAGCGTTTATGGCCACAGGACAAAACTGATAATTTAATTGGTTTGTCAGTAGGTAACAGCTGGTGGAATTAAGGAAAATGCATATCGGGATGAAAGTTGTGTTGTTAAATTCAATACAATAAGTTTATCTAAGTAATGTAGTTTTTCTGCTGAACCTAAAGAAGGTAATGAAGATGTGAACTATATCCGCAGTCTTTCATTTTTATTCATTAATTCAATAAAGGATAACTGTATGTTTTCCAAGGTATGTTTCTTCTTGGAAGAACAGTACGTTTAGTCTTTGAAAAACATGATTTATAAATAGCACTTATTTTTATTTTCTTTAATTTATCAATATTTGCACTTAGGTGAAGGTGTAGTTGAAAGCTGCGTTGCCTTACTGATTTGATTGATGTCATATTGGATATCAATGGAACAATGCCCTTACTAGCTGAATTATCATGAACAATATTTACTTTTATTTATGGGAAATTTATGAAACTGGTGCAAGGGAAACAGTTTGTGTTGGCCATAGCAAAAAATCAGATTCTGTCATTTTCTTGTGTGTCATCTGTCCAAGTTAGGGCTATGGGAGGAGTGTAAACTATTTAAACCTGTCTTTTTCTTTTATGTGTGTGACCAATGCCAGATAGTGGCCGGTGGGTAGGGAGCTGGTCTCCGTTACTTTAGTTTTAGGGTCACAAGAAACGTGTGTGCTTTTATTGTCAGGATGGCAATTTATAACATACAATTGCAAAGTTAAAAAGCGAGAAGGTGTTCGTGTGTACCACACCCGTAGTGTGCTGGTGTCACAGTGTAAAATTAAGAGGTCTAAAGACATCCCCAAAATTTCAAGTACAATAAAAAAAAAAAAGGAAAAAAACACACAAGGCAATTTGCAACCGACCTCTGTGTTTTACTGTGTTTAGTTTGCTCCAGCATGATGGTCTGAACCAAACAAATCAGTATAATACATAAAATGTTAACTGTTACACAATAAAACGCATGCCCTTTGAGGTGGACTGCACTGGTATATACTAAACTATGGTATATAGACTATACCTGCCAACAGTCCAGATTTCTACTGACTGAAATGTGACAGTTACTTAACAAATCGACACACAGAAGCCTTGTTAACAGATGATTTATTGCATAGAACCCCTACTATCAGATACTTTGCACATTACAACAGTACATAAAACTCACAGACCCCACATTTCCAGTCACTATGCACAGACTTCCCCTCAATAGCTGTCCAATATGCAGAGACCATTTGTTTTACAGAAGCCTCTCCCTTTGTTTGGCACTCTGTGCAGCCCCCCTCCCGCCCCCACCACTACCACCACCACAATGCACAATCCTTTTGACTTACAGTAGCCACACACACATTTTCCCCACCAGCTACGGTTGTTGTTCTGCGACCTTATATATAAGTTGTTCCCCACACCTTTTAGATTGTAAGCTCATTTGGGCAGGGCCATCTTTACCTTCTGTTTCTGTCGTTTATGTGTGTTTATTTCTATCATGATTCCCTCAAAGTACAGTGCTGTGAAAATTGTTGGTTCTTTATAACTAGGCTTACAGGCAAGGTAACATGAGCATGTTGCCTTGCCAAGGCCCAACTACTAACAAGCAGAGGTTCCTGGCACACTTGCCATCACCTGAGCTTTTCCCTCAGAGCACTGACTGGCAGATGAGGGAAAAATCTTAGAGTACAGTGGGCTTTTATTACTATCTTTTAGTTATAAAGAACCAACAATTTTCACAGCACTGTACTTTGAGGGAATCATGATAGAAATAAACACACATAAACGACAGAAACAGAAGGTAAAGATGGCCCTGCCCAAATGAGCTTACAATCTAAAAGGTGTGGGGAACAACTGATATATAAGGTCGCAGAACAACAACCGTAGCTGGTGGGGAAAATACAACCGTAGCCTCATACCCACTGGCATTTGTTTTCTTTAGTGGTTAAGAAAAAAACAAGTAAAAGCATGAGTGAAAATGCATGTCAAACGGAAACACGTTTGTTAATAGCATTTTTTACTGTGTTTTGAGGACATGGTAGGCTTCCCCAATGCATTTACTTGTGATAAGCACAAGTAAATGGAACAAGATATGTAACATGAACGCTATTAAAAACAGAAGTGGGAATGGGTTACTTTAAAACAATGGATTCTATTTTTTAGACCTGTGTACTGATTTATAATTCTATAATGAATTTCATGTAAACACATGAAATTCATCTGAGTGGGTATGAGACCTTAATCTGGCTCTGGTTTGGGCAGATTAACCCAAACTGTGCCAAATCCTCCCAAACAAGAGCTTCAGTAGTGCCAAGGCAATCTAGGTGCCCACCTATAACCTAAAATGTTGGCAGGTAGGTTCTATACACCTCTATATAAATGCAGTAATACTTGTTCTAGGTGGAGTGTTATTTTTTTGGTTTTTTTTGAGGAAATGTATGAGGCCCAGTGCAAAAAAGTTTGAGAAATGCTGTTTTAAGCTGTTTCTTAGCCATGCAGATTGGGTGTCTCGTGGACTGAGGGCCAAGTATGTGACTGACTCTACATCCTGTTTGGTTGATGACCGTACACTCTACCTGACCAAGGTCCTGGCAGTCCAGACCAACCTCTGTTTGATGCCAGTCGGGTCGATTTGGACACACCACGAATATTTTGGTACAATTATATCTACCAAATTGGTCTCCCGAATCACTACACATATGGGCACCTTCAGACCAATCCGGACAAGTCTTATAAGGAGGCAATTTCTCAGGCAGCAGGATTCAGGAGGCAGAGATTTGAAAAACAAATATCAATTTTAGGGAGGCATTTTCTGTTGTTTTCAGATTTACTGTTCTGGATAATCTTGGGGAAAAAGTAAATATTGGCAAAAAGGATGATATCATTATTATTAATAATATTATTATTATTATCATAGAGTTCTAGGTGCTACGGTGCTCCCTTGCTCCATACAGTAGATAAAACAGGGACATACAAGGTAGACAAAATAAATACAGACATGAAAACAAAGGGTATGGAGTATATATCCTATGCTATATATTGTCACTCAATAACAAAGTTTATAAAAACATATAGGTACGTGTGGATTCCAGTAAAGGTTTGCTCCGCATAGGACACTGTAGGGGACGGTGCACCATCTTGTTGCCATGGCGATGTAAAGTTTGTGGGTAGAAGTCGTTTCATGATGGCGAGGGGAAGATTGTCGCATTTAAGAAAATCACTGCTGTAAATATTTCTGCTATCCTGAAGAGAAAATAATAAAACACAGAAGAGAATTTAACCACTACCAAACAGCGTCTGTTCATCTACGCTTATATAATATCAAATAATAATGTGCAAATCAAAGCACATGAAAGCTGCAACAAAATTTATTTTGGAAAGCTACTGGAACTAGTTCAAAAGCCCACGCATCAAATCCCAATTGTCTTCCAGAAAACGTGTTTACATGCCAATATGGAACGAATTGCAGAATTAGAAATGCGTATTGTGGAAAGTAGTTTTAATTTCTTATACACAACTTGGATACTGTTATAATAAACTAAATTTTAATTTATATATTGTAGGCTGTGATTGTCACAATATTAGAAATGTGAAAGGGGCATATCATCTGATATTTATGGCATATAAATTCAACAGTTTGAGAAATAATACCTAACTGAAGCTTTTAACCTTATGGTTTACAAGTTAAAAATCATGCCCCTTATCAAAGCTTCATTATGTTACAGTACCAGGCCAAAACTGGTGGTCTACTGAGGGTGGTATGATCAATAGGGTGATATACACTACAAGTTAACCCGTGCATGATACTCATGCATTCTAGTCAAATCAAGCTACTTAAGGTGTTAAAAAGGTTCTTGTCATGCATTTGGGCCATAGCCCAGGCCTCCTCAGGGGAAGAGCGTTACTTCCCGACGTAAGCGCCCTTTTTTAACGTGGTTAAAATATATATATATTTTTTTAAAATCTTTATAAACACTTTTAACAATTAACAAATTAAATTAACAAATTAAAAACATCTTAGTATACCAAATTTCAGCCCTTTCTGAGTTTTTTCCCCCACAAACAAAGAATTTAGTAGGTCAGTGTATAACTTCGCCCAGCAGGTGGCGCTGCAGCTTGGTTTTTTTTTTCCCACACACAGACACACTCCACTAGGCTTTTATATAGTAGATAATGGAATGAATACCGCAGTTGCTCACCTTTTGGATCTTCCTTCCTGTGGCGTAGCTGTGCGCCGCTTGGTGTTTTTCTTTAGTATCATATTCTTTGCTGGAAACAGAGCCAGGACAATAGCCAACAGTGGAGATCACACCAAAGGAGGTTGACCGCATTGACCTTGTTGAACTCGTTGTATTATGCAGCTTAATTGAGAGGTTATGTAGTAGACCCTTTTTTTGGGTGTCTTGACACTGCTCGGCGCCACCTTGTAATTTCCAACCCCCTTCGCTAGTGTTTACCTTTTATTTTATTTTATTTTTTTTAAACTCTTTATTTGAAGAGGAAACAGCATGAGAAAAGAAAAATTCAACATAATAAAGAGTGAAATAACTATGCAAGGTGCTCCCTCAGAATTTAAGTGGAGGGGGGGGGTGCAGGAGGGGAGAGAGTATGTAAACGGATGTAAATGAGGGGGGAAACATACACTTAGAACACTGAGAGTAGATCCTCTGGGAGAATGTTTGTTTACCTTTTTTACATTTGTGGGAAGGTGATTTTGTTGGTGTGTGGTGCAGAGCTGATCTAAAGCACAGCCATCTTTAATTGCTACCAGCAATGGGGGTTTTGGAATAGAAAGAGACTGTGTAAGGGGTAGTAATCTGGTAGTATTATAGGGAGTTTAAGATGATGGTTCAAGAAAGTGATGGGCTTACTTAAAGTGGTGTGCAATAAAAAAGGTTAAAAACCAGATTGTATTGACCCCCAGCACTTCCCTAAGACATTATATTAACACTATTACAGCTACTTAAAGATGCACTATTGTATTAAATACAAGGAATGTTCCTTCCATATATTGCAAAATATGTTCAATTGACCAACTCGAGCAAAAAACTTCTAATTCTGGTCATTTAATAAAAATGTCTTGGGTGAGTGCAGAGGCTCAGTTCCTTCTTGTTTAGTAATGTGGTTACACACTTATTTCACACCTGATTTTATTTATTAGACGTGGAGAGCACAATATATCCCTATTTTGCTGTAGATCATGTTTATCAGAGATACAGACAAAGTACATCCCCGGAGACTCTGTGCTGTCCTCTCTCATATCTTCTATTCTTTACAGGGGAAAAGTAAATGACCTTTCCCTGAAGACATATCTTGAATACTGAACAGTTATTGCACATACAGACGTTTATCTATTAATAATGTTTGTTTGTTTCATGATAAAGATTCAGTTCTATCCCGGTCCCTAAAATAATACACTGTAAATAAACATTTTAAAAGTGTTTTTTTTTTTTTTTTTTTTTTAAATCCTTAAATATATAAATAATAGAGCATACGCTCAAAATTGGGACATGTATTTTGTTACGTGATCCTGTAAAGTGCAGCTGAATCCCACTTGTTTTCTCTCTAACTATGGGGAGAGAAGGTTCCCGAGAATGTATGTGCGCAGAGCTTATGCTGTGGGTTTCTGGTATCCCATTTGGGTTCTCCATGGGCGCCGATCTATAAGTTAGGATGGGTACACCCTACAGGTTATTCACTTGATCATCAGGCCAATCACACAAGAAACGTCTGTTCTTCTTCTCGCATTAGTGTGTACGCTCCATCGATGATCATTCCAAAGGTCATTGTATCATTTGATTAACGGACTAAAAATCTCGTTCCACGATGGAACGGTGTCGTTCCTCTTCTGCAGTGTGTATGCACTCCCGACTGGATCTCCATACAGTTTACAGAGTCACAATCTTTTCAGCAGATGGTTATGACAGATGAAGAGCACATGAATCGACCATGCTGATCAGGACTATCAGTCGTTGGTGAAATCGTTAAGGATATTGCATCGGGAGAAACTTTCTGTGGCGTGCACCCAGCCTAACAGCTGAGCAGATACAACAGTGGCAGTCGGTGCTTTTATCTCTGCACTGAGTGCCCGCAGCATATTATAGTTTTGTGGACAGACAGGAAGGACAGTGTAGCAGTTTAAAAGCAGGCATGCTGTCTTGTTGTCCCCAATGATTCTTTTAGCTTGCATAGTTGAACAGACTGGTAGAGGATTCCCACCCGGCATCTGATAACATGATGATGTCTTCTCGGAGTTCCCGCCTATAAAGTAATTGGGATCTGCAGCATCATGTGACCAGATGTAGGGTTGGACTTCAGATCCTCTACCCACTGCTTCTACTGTTTCGGGTATGAGAAGCGGTGGAGGTTGGAGTTCTTCCTTTACATAAAACAACTTGAGTTTTATGTTTAACACACACATAAAACAGAGCTTACAGCATTAGAGGGATAGAGCCAATAAGCAACTCCTATTGGGTAGAATTGACTTCTGAGTAATCCATTTCCCAGAAGCTGAAACTTTCCTAAACTGTATATCTTCATAATGCATATTGTCATTAGAAAGTAACTTATAATTCTCCCTAACTCTTTCCATTGTTTTAGAAAGAAATAGGGCAAAATCCGTGAATCATTTCTTCAGATTGAATAAATTCCAGAAGATGGAAACTGATCTTATTTCTGCATATCTCTGCAGAACAGACTACATGCTTCAGAAATCACCACCTTCTAGGTAATTGGTTTAGAGCTTGTAATACTCACAGGGGAACTGTAGTTATGGCCAAAAAGACAACCCAGCAGAACTGAAGAGACCCAGAGAGATTATAAATTGAAACAGGAAACATGTACGTGGAAATCATTTCCTTGTGATGAATCGCTTGTCACCAAGAGCTGAATTTTACAAGTAATTAACTTTCATCACAGAGAAAAGCCAGTTGCTGGTGAACAAGTTACTCAGCCTTTTCAATTCCTATCTGACTGCTCCACATGCGAGAAGAAAAGCAAAATTATTGTTTATATCCATATTTGTGTGCCAGATGCTTTTCTTGAGAGGTTTGTGACAAGACAAGGCAGAGTCTGCTTGAACACAGCCCAGCTCCAGCCGTCTCCCCAGAGATGCTATCGGACACACTCTAACAGATACGTGTGAATGAGGAATGCAGAGCACAAGCCAACGTCTGAAACGGAAAACCTGCAAGGACCTCTGAGAAATATCCTAAATAACTTTCCTCTGAATCGATTTCTTCCATTTACTTGAAGCAGTAATGACCGTTTACATTCTTTCATCAATCGTTAGTGTTTGTTTTAATTTGAACGTCTATTAACTGTACATTATCATTTGGCTCGCTACTGTAACATCCATTTAGTGTTGGAGCTATTTGTTCACTATTAGCATTTGAATATGACATTCCCAAAAATATTATGCAAATATTTTGTCACTATGATAGGACCAAACAAGATAAGACTTGATGTAATAACTTCCTGACCCAATCCCAATGCCACTTATCTATATCTTATTAGGTGGTATGGTTAGGGGTGGGGGGGAGGGCGCTGGTTCCATAGTGGGACTACCTTGGGCTGGGTCACTGGGCCACCTACATTTTTTTTTTTTCCTTTAAAATGTTCCTAATAGGCTGTTGAGTCAAGTCTTGACCTATGGGCTAAAAATTGCAAGCCCTCCCCTGGGCACGGTCCACTGACTGGACTTGTATAATCTGCTCATGTCTTTCCCCATTGCCTGCTCCTGTGTGCTTCTCAGAAGTGACCACACTATCATGGCACGGCCTAAGTTAAGTACTGTTGGCCTGGAGTCAGAGTGGTTCCCAGTGAGCCAATTGCCGAAGGATCACTGTGGCCTTTTTTTTCTAAGATGAAGTGTATGCTTTAGGAGTGAGTATTCAGATTTAGTCACCCGGAGTGAACATTCGATGGATCCCAGGGCAAACCTCCTGGTTTTGCAGGGAAGGGAGATTTTTTTCATCTGAGGCTCAGGGATAAAGAGACAATGAGGGTCTGAAGTACCCCCTCCCCCTTATACACAGCATCTTTTCTCCACTGCCCCCCCCCCCCAAAAAAAAAAACCCAAACAAACAAAAAAAAAACAAGTGGTCACAGCACTAGTGCTCATAGTCTGGGCTGGTAGTTTCAAAATTGGGGTGATAAACAGCATGGTGCACTGCGTATTGGATATTCAGGCACTGGATGAACTACAATTGCCAGCATATCCCTCGCACAATAAGACTCTCCTCTGGTCTACAAACTTTCAAGTGTTCTCTGAAAACCCACCTCTTCAGACAAGCTGATAATATTCCTCAACCACCCTCTTAACCTCACTACATTACCCTATTACCACCCGTTACACAATTTCACACAAGACAACTACCCCCTGACCAACATTGTTGTGTGACGGGATCATTTAGCTTATGAGTCACTTTTACCTTTGCAGTCTGGCTGGGCCGAAATGCAAAATGTAGACTTAACCTCATGTATCAAACTCCCATTGTCCAATAGATTGTAAGCTTGTGAGCAGGGTCTTCTCACCTCTGTCTGTTTTACCCAGTTTGTTTCTTACTGTATTTGTCCCCAATTGTAAAGCGCTACAGAATATGTTGGCGCTATATAAATAAATGATGATGATGATGCTATCCATGGCTGCCAATGTAAAATAAACACACACACACACAGTGAAAAAATATTTTATTAAAAATATGCCACTTTATAAATATGTTCATAACTTAGCACAACTATAGCACAAATAGACTTTAGAGTGCTCCTATGTGCCTCAAATGTAAACACAAAGTGCCACCACACTCTTTCACACTGCGTAAACAATATAGAGTGTCCATCCGTGGGCGCTCGCACTTAAAAAACCCTCAACGGATTTCAATATTCTATTTTCCAAAGCATACAGTGTTTCTATAGTTTATAAACCATACAATGGTGTGACAATAATAAGATTACATTAAATTACATATTTAAGAAAACATTAAATATTAAGAATAATTGAGAATAATACATATCTTCCTATGTGGCAATGTTCATAATTATATCCCAAAGCGAGAATCCCAACAGTTCTTGTTATTGTTTCTCTCCTCATGATAGTCCCAAAGGTGTCCAGAGATTCCTCAAGACATGAACAAGGTGATATATGTATATATGGAAAAAACGTAAAAAATTATATAGAGCAGTATTTTTAACTAAAAGCAAATTACCTTTGGTGAAAAAATATGTAAAGTTTTATGTCCTGAAAGTAAGATTTGATCACTCTTAATCTAAAGGCCATTACTCTAATAATTCACCTGGATTTGTTTGCTTCATTTGTATGAGAATAGAGTGATGAACAATGTCAAACACTCCAATCCCTAAGTTTTCAGGACACTGTCCTGTACGGGTTTTGAGCGGCTAGATTTGACTTTCTTTGCAAATTGCTCTTACACTGCTGATCCGCTCTGAGTCTCTACATTGATTGACTGTTTTTTTTTTTTTTGTTTTTTTGTTTTTTACCAAATCCAATTTAAAATACTTCTACTATAATACAAAACTGCACCAACATACATCTCTTCATTTGTTTCAAAATATCTCTTAACTCGGCACCTCCATTCTTCACAAGATATATAAATAAATGTTAATAATAATAATAATTTATTAGAATGCGGTAAATTTTACGTGGTATGCTTTAGTAAAACAAAATTAAAAAACTACACTATTTTTTTCTGGGTTTTTTTTTGTTTTGTTTTTGCATATGCATTTCTCACGCATTTCATTTTTCGAGGAATCGCTGGACACCTTTGGAACTGCGTCACATGAGGAGAGAAACAATAGCAAGAACTGTTGGGTCTCTCGCTTTGGGATATGATTAAAATTGCCACAGTGGTGCAGCAGGTGCCGTGTATCGGGGGCCCATGGAGATAATTGGGCCTGTTGCACAGGGAACTAGCGAGCTGTGGGCCCCGGATCCATCCTCAACGCTTCCCTGCACCGGGGCCCACAGCTCGCTAGTTCTGCCTCTGCATTGCCACATAGGGTGATCTGATTATTGTCACAACATTTTATGACTCGTAAGCTATACATACACTGTTTGCTGTGTAAAAGTAGAATATTGAGATCCATTCAGAGTTTTTAAGTGTGAGCGCCCACAAATGCATACTTTAACATTGTTTTTACTGTTCACAACTTAAAATGATGCAAAACAATAATAGTAGAGAGGCTCAAAGCTATGCAGAATACAGTAGACCCACAGGTCCTACATAGAGAAGGTAGGACAAGGTAACTAGTGTTTAAGCAATCCCTTGGTCAAACATAGATCTAACAAATTACACCAGTGCACTTGTATGCTAGGCGTCATCACTTGCTACATTTCCTCTTTGTAGGTTTACCTTTATTCATTTACAATTTAAAATATTTGGGTCATGAACATCAACCCTTTGGTTTACTTTATAACACTGGAAGCCTTGTACTGTAATTCTGTGTTACTGCCGTGTGACTGTAAGTTTATACAACTTCGTATGAGCTGTGTAACTGATTTTTCTTTTCTAATTTCCAGGTTCTCTGTAAAGACCCTGATTGACAGGTCCTGCTTTGAGACAATTGATGATTCTGCACCCGAATTTTTAAACTTTGCCTCAATTCTGGAACAAATCCTAAGCCATCGCCTCAAAGGTAACCAGTGACTCTGGGTCAGAATCTTTGCTTCTGATAAATAATAATCCGATTTTATTGCAGAACTTTTCCCCCAAATCATGTTGCATGTTTTGTTGATTTTCAGAACGTTTCAGGAATAATCCTTTCGCTTGAAACATTGTCTTGTTAATGCACTGCTAGCCAACATAATACTGTAACAGGAACACAAAGCGGTATGACTCATATAGCCTGGTTACAGAAATTGCACTTTCATAGTCTCAGAAATATGTTTGCTGACAGCATTGTAAGAGATGATTGTTTTAGATGTAATTAAAACATGTTACCAAAATAAATAGGAACTAAATGTTCCCTAGAGCAGTAGTACCCAATCTTTACTTTAGCTGCTACCTTAAGTGTCGGTGTGTCATTGTTTGGCGACCACTATTGTAGGGTCATTGTGCAATTTTCCAGGGACCCCAAAATAGATGGTTCCCAATATAGAAGGGGACCCAAGTTAGTATCCCAACTCACAGATTGTGCACTTCACTGATACTAAGAACTGCCCACTAGGTGGCGTTTCCAAGCATTCCTGTGCTAATCTTATGGTAACTGCTGTAGAAGGTTTTGTATGAAGATGCCACATATATTGTGGGTTGCATCCTAAAATACAAGATAATTATATAGGCCATGAATTGAGAGCCAGACTACGATGAGTCTAGAGGAGGCAATGCTTATATTCTTGGTTTTTTTTACCAGTTGCAATAAACAAAAATAAGAAAACATGGTTTATAAAGCATTTGTAAAGTGTGTTCTACATTGTTTAAATACAGCATTTACCACGCGTTTAAGGTGCAGCCTAACATAATTGCTTGCGTGGGTGTGTTTTTTTGTATTCTTTTATTCCTTTAGCTTTGTGTGAAAGGTAGGATGTTATTCAGTCTCCTGTACAGTTTTCTGTAGCACTCTTTACATTGTGCCGACCACGGAGAGCAGAACACCCTGTATTCTGCCAAATGCTGTGGCATTCTGATACACTCCATGCAGAATGAATGTTGTTATGCTGCCCAATTACTTCTATTGAGAAATCATTATATTGACTTAAAATAAAAGGTCTTACTGGTATTCTTAACATTTTAATAAAATGTACGTCAATTATAAATTCAATAACCTGTATTGGTTTTTTTTCTTTTGTTTCAATTTCTTGTTAATAAGATCGATGGTTCCATTTATGATGGCATTGTACAAACAAGTGCTCAAATTAAGTTCCAATAAACTGAAGCTCAGTCCAAGCATAGGCGTATGTCTATAAGCTCTAGAAATCTCCAAGGATCTATTACGTCCCTTGCGAATGCCCAGTGTTTATTCTCAGGGCAGAAAATCTAAAAGGGACAAAGAGAAAGTGGGTGCTCCATAGTGCAGATTAAACTTTTTTATTCAACCCATCACATGCTACAGTGAAATTATCCTTACCAAGTTAAGAACAGGTAGCTGCAAGGCATAATGAAAAACTCTTCAGGTAACCAACAAAGGACAGGAGCCATCGATGTTTTTACTCCATTCATTCCATTGTTGTGGACCAAGCTGAGTGAGAACAAAGTTTGGTCCGCTCTTCTTGTGCAAACTTGTCAAGTTATCTGAGATTTGAAGAGAACCTTCTCCTAATTTCTGTTTTCAGATCTCTCCACAATTGGATTATGACCTGGACTCCCTAGTGGCCACTTCAGAACTATACAGCGTCTTGGCTTGAGCCATTCCTGGGTGCTTTTTGTAGAATGTTAGGGATTATTGTCCTGCTGGAAGACCCATAACTTTAGATAGAGAACCAGCTTTCCGACACTACTTTCAATACTGTGCTCCAAAATGTCTTGGTAATCTCGAGTTTTCATGATGCCATGTACTTGATCAAGACCCGCAGTGCCAGATGCGGTACAATCCCCGCCAAAACATCACTGAACCACCTCCATGTTTGCAGTAGGAAAGGTGTTATCTTCATTTTGCTTTCTGTAAACCTAGGGATGATGTACTTTACCAAAAAATTGATCACATATGTCAACGGGACATTCTCCCAGAAATATGACCAGATTACCTTTCTTATGTCTTTTGCTCAGCAGTTAAACTACTATCATAATTGAGATGATTAATTGAGATGGTGCAAGTTGAAACTGTCGTACCCTTTTTCTGAAGATCAGCTTGATTCTGTTTGGTAGTTGATCGAGTTGCTTTCTCTGACATTTAAACAATCCTGCCCTACAATCTTCAATCAAGTTTCTCTTGCTGCTACAACCGGGGAGGTTGGCTACAGTGCCATCAGCCTTAAACTTCCTCATGTATGATGGAAACGGGAACATCAAGATCGCTGGATCTTAATTTGTAGCCTTGAGATTGTCCATGCTTGGCGACAAACTTCTGTCTGACCTCAGAGAGTTGTCCTTCATATCATTGCATCATTACAGTTCACACAGTGATGTAAAAGAGGAGAATACATTGTCTGTATTGAAGCTTGTTTTTATGATTTTTATTTATATATCGCAGGCATCTGCGACTCCACCACAGGTGAGTTCTGTTCCAAAGAGGCTCACTTGCTTGAAATCAATTTATTTTTTCTAATTACTTCCAAAAGGTACCCGTAGGTTTTGTCTGGCCCATTTTAGGATATCTCTGTGGAATAAGCTACAGCTTAATGTATTTTATGCTTTTTGTGTTTTATTTTACTGCAAACCCAAAAATGCATATGTAGATAGCAAAATATTTTTGAATTTCAACATCTTTTTTCTGCAAGAAATGGAGCATTATTAGCAAAAAAAAATAATTAATCTCCATCTAGGGCTATATAGGCTCCATACTTAGCCCTATGTAAGCTTGCTCTTATGTACCCATAATACTAATTAAAGATTGATCATCCACACAGGAAACATCCCTATATATAATGTCTATAAGCATCTATATTTTAGCTTTTCGTGGGTGGTGCTCTCCCAGAAATGTTTAGACATCCAGAACAAAAACAAAAAGAAATGTTCTGATATGGAAGAACTCTTTTAGGTCCCCCCTCTTACCCTATCCTAATCTACCAGCACCCACTTTTCAATAAACCACTGCCCTTTCAGAGTTTTATTAATTTCACTGTTACAGTACAAAGCAAAGTGTTTATTCATGGCCCCTGACCAAAATGGGCAATGTCCGAGATACTTGGCAGAGGGAAGGGGACAGAAACCCCATCTCGAGTGCTGGGGCCGTGCCGTTGTTCTCCGCTAACAAGAGGAAATCCAATTGGCTATATTTAGACAGGTGTTCTTCCACACATCTCCACGGGGTACACCCAGGATATGCATACCCACGCAGAAAATGCTCACCATAGGAATTTCTGATGGCACTGGAGTCCTATCTTCCTTCGATGACCCACTCTACTGTTCATGCTGGCAGATACTTACTACCAACACTCTGAACTGCTCCTAAGGATAAAACACACCTACCTCTCTATTCTGACCCTGTGCACTAATCTAAACCTAAACTAAACTGCCTGTGCATACCTAGTAATTGACTATCACTCCACAAGCCGAAACCAAAACAATAACAGTTTACACAATAAACAAATACACAGGGGGTTGGGGCATCCTACCTTTAATTGAGGCCTGACTGTTAACCACCTACTTAAATGCAGCCCAACACTGGCAGAAACTGTTAGCAGAAAACTAACAGAGGCCTGGGTATCAACTTTGGCCTGAGACAGAGGAGCAGAAGCCTGTGGACACATGGGTGACGCATATGGCCTATACCAAAGTCTGGCCGCTAATGAGGCCTAGTGGTGGCAAACTGAATCCCAGGACTGAACAGATGACTCAACATAAATGCACACAGAAGCCTTACCTGGTCCCGCTGCTGGACAGGAGTAAGGAGAGGGCACAGTGCCGCTGGTCAGTGGTGCTGATGGCTGCCTGTGCACTCTCCCATCTTCCTCCGACCATCTGTTGACCAGGACATCTTCACCGGTCTTTGTGCCTGTTTTTGATTCCAGGTTCCTCAATGTCATCTTTCTTCCTGCTCCTTCATCGGATTGCACTGCCCACCCAGAGTGGCTATTATTTGCTTGTTGAGGGACATGGTGAGCACCAATTGGCTCATCCTAGCGGTTTCTAATTAGTCCACCGCGATGGCTTGTGATTGGTGCAAAGCAAATCCATCTGCTTTTCCCAAGACAAGAGGGCATGGCTGGCGTGCTGCATGCGGAACAGTCGCTCTCCGTTGCTGAGCCACAAGTACTAACCTGGACCTCCTTCTGCAGTGCACTATAAAATATTAGCATGTCTTCACCATAGAAAGTGCAGCACAGTCGCTAAGTGGTTAGCACTTCTGCCTCACAGTGCTGGGGTCATGAGTTCAATTCCCGACCATGGCCTTATCTGTGTGGAGTTTGCATTTTCTCCCTGTGTTTGAGTGGGTTTCCTCCGGGTGCTCCGGTTTCCTCCCACAGTCCAAAAACATACTGGTAGGTTATTTGGCTGCTATCAAAATTGACCCTAGTGTGTGTCTGTCTGTGTGTGAGTATGTGTGTGTATGTTAGGGAATTTAGACTGTAAGCTCCAATGGGGCAGGGAATGATGTGAATGAGTTCTCTGTACAGCGCTGCAGAATCAGTGGCGCTATATAAATAAATGGTGGAGGTGGTGAAAGTGAACTGATACCAAGCAAATTAATACTCTCTATGGGATAACTGTTCTTTGAAATGTATCCCAGTCAATGCATCTAGTAAGACTTTTCTTTTAAACACTTAGTGCTGAATATATTGCGCAGCAAAACAAAGCAAAGTTTACCTTGTACCCACCCCTTATACATGGTGGGCAGATGTTTTTTGAAAATGCAGACTATTCATTCACTGAAAACCAGTAAAATCACCAAAGCAAGGTGTATAGGCAAAATGAAGACTAATTCAGACTGACCAGTAACAGATTTATTTAGAGTTCATGTCCCACTTTTAATAGGGACGTCTTTCATGACATGCAGTCACTGGACTTGTCCAAATGGTTCGCTTGGAAGTTATGATACTGATGACTGGCAGAGCATCATCTGGATATAATCTCCCTGAACAGAAACCATTTATAGTGGATTAACTCCCAGTTATTGTGTCTTTCTGCCTGTAAGTTGCTCACACATTTCCATTGTAATGAATCAAAGGCTGATAAAAGGAGACTGTGATGGAGTCAGACAGATCTTTACTATATATTGGATCAGTTCTACTTTGAAATACAATTTAATACAGTTTTGAAAAGGTCTTGAATTTGATCTTGAAAGGAACATTGAACTTCTCAGGATCTGCCATCTCTTTCATCTTTATATTTAATTACGCAGAGTAACTTTTTTTTTTTTTTTTTTCATCACAGATCATGTCAGATTAATGTCTATGTGACCTTCTACTTAATAAAACTAATTATGTGTTCTTCATTCATATGTGGAGAAATGTCATTTTAGAAGGAGAGAAGTAAATGAAAGATGAAGTTTAAACCATCCTTAAGCATTTAAAGCAGAGATTGTCTAATTAGCGGTCTATGAGCCAGATTTGGCCCTGTATTTATTATTAGAGATATTGAAAATTAAAAAGTGATTCTCAAACTGGTTTGTCGAACCGTTTCTAAAGTTTGAAAATTTGCGATCAATTATCCAACTGTAGATTAGATTAAAAATGTGAATTTCAGTAAAGGTAAATTTTTTACAATTTTAAAGTTAGTTCGAGCTTAATTTCTGCATTGTATATTATCTTTAATTTTTTTCCATTGCAAACTCTCAACTCTTTGTCTGTATTAACCCAGTATTGTCTATTACTATTTTTGTCCCCAATTGTAAACCGCTATGGAATTTGCAGGCGCTATATGAATAAATGATGATGATGATAGAGTGCTCAATGAGTCTGTCACTCATATCTCTGCATATAATTTCATTGAAAGTAGATTTAACCTGCCAGGGAAGGAGAGTGATATGGCAGAATAAATAAATATCTGAATGTATGCTTACTAGCATGATATATGTAATATTTAATGTACTATTGAATTAGAAATTATGACATAATTTTTGCAATATTTTTTTTTGTAGAAGAACATCACTATTATTGCAGTTGTGGCGGTTTTAACATGGTAGTGGATTTTCCATTTCCGTAAATATGTAGCCACCATAACCATTTTTATCTAAAGCTTGTACTAAAATGGAATAACTTAAAGCAGATCATTATTGTAATGAACGTTTGGTTCAGTGCTCATTGTCCTCATTCTAGGGGATGGAGCTTGTATAAATATATGGATAGGTAGAAGGGATTTCAGGTAGCCAAATTGGGTTTAGGGTTGGGATTAACATGAATGTGGGCAGGATTTGGATTAAACTTTTGTGCAGTATTTGGGAAAGCCGTGTTCTACCAAGTTGGGGATGAGTACAGTCTGCCAATATAAGAATTCCCAAATTCATTCCTATGTCCAATTTAGTTTTTATATGCTAGAGCCTTTTTTTAATCCTGTCCTTGTTTTCATCTAAGTGGTCTTTCGTGTGTATAACTATTGTCCAGAGAACCTATTGCTTCAAATCGTGCTGTCCTCAGTTCAGAATAGTTTAAATTGCATCAGCCCAACTCTTAGTTATCGGAGCAGAACGCAATTTTATATGAGTACATTGTGTGTAATTCTATCAATCATTCGGGTCACTTTTTAAGAGAGTGTTGGAGCATTTGCAGTAAAATGGTTATGAAATTGATTACATTCTGTGAAATGCTTGGCAGCACTACACACATCACTACCTGTGTACTGCGGATACCGAGAGGAACCATTGGTAAGAATAAATCTTATTTCAGTGTACATGGAAGGAATGGACTGCCATTAGTCATTGGTTCGGTTGGCTGCAGAGGCTTGTAGTTTGAGTAACCATACTCTGTTCCGTCTATATGTTGTACAAGTTTTACTGCCTGAGAGGAAGTAGTTCTTTCTGCACAGCATTTTACAGGGGATGTAGTTGAAAATGTCAACAGTAAAAATGTCTATACCAAAATGTCTACAGTCATAAGGTTGACACAGTTATAAAGTCGACGGTCAAAATGTTGACAAACTACTGGATTTAAAATGTCAATACACAGGGGAAAAAAACAAAAAACGGCATGTGGCTTGGCAACTGTCTACCACATATAATAGTGGTTTAGACTTCAATGAACAGTGAACTGCAGTTTATGTATTTGGTGGGCTACAATGGCAACAGTTTTGTGACCCCCCCCCCCCCCGACTGTTGCCTCAAGTACCTTATTAATAATAAAATAATCCTCATATTGAACACCATGACATCCAATGCATTAGCCCTGTCATGTTAATTTAAACTAACTCCAGCCTCAAACGGGAGTGGCAGTAGGATGCTGATCACTGGTAACATCACGTGAGAGGCATCCGTTATTTCCCACCTTTATCTTTGTTGAGCTGTTTTTGCCATATTATGCACTACTACAATCAGAAAAGATGAAATGATCTTCCAAATAGGGCCTTTTAAGTCCCACTCTAACTTGTCATAACACAACTGATTGGCATTAGGCATTAATGAGCAAAGTAATTCTACAAGTTAACTTTCAAAGGCACACATTTTCTATGTGTGCTTTTTAAAATTATGATTTAATGATTGTGGTTCAACATTCTCACCTTTCTTTCACTGAAGTTTTACGTGAAAACTACTTGTTGGGGATGAATTTGAAGAATTATTTTTTTTTTTTTTTTTTTTTTTTAAATTTTAATTTTGTAAAGCGACTTATTCATATGCTTACATGCTTGAACTGATGCCTAAGCCTTTAGATCAAAATGTCTTTATGATCATGAGAAACATACATTCAGTCAGGTGTGTCAAAACTTTTGACTGGTACTATATTTATTACAACATGCTACCAAAAAAGACAATTTTTTTTCCAATATAAACAATATTCTATTACTTGAATAGTTTTCCTGGGGATCTTGATACATCTCCTTAACAAACATCTTGTAATAGAGGGGGCAAAAGCCCTCCGGTCATTAAGTGGTTAACATACTGCTGATTCCTCAGTATTTCCCAGCTTTGTTCATCCTATCTGACCTTGACAGACATTTAGAATGTATTTCTTTTGATTGGTTATAAATGTCTTTCAGGTTTTTTTATATGTTACAGCCTTTTGATTACACACAACTCTGAAACATTCAGGGAAATAACCCTCACCGACCAATTGCCTTTCAAGTCCAATCTTCAATAGTTGGGCATATTTGATGACATTGCCGTTTTATGGCAAGCGACGCTGACTTTATTAATTTGTCTCTACAGAAGTCTTATTAGCCTTTTTAAAGTGATTTCATTCATCCATGGAAAACAAGGCTATCTCGATCTGTCCTCTACGCGAACTGACTCATGCAATCTATGGCCCTCGAGCACAATTAATTTAACGTGTAGTAAGTTCCATATAGCAATATATTCATAAATGAATTTTCAGTCTGACTCACCACTGCCCTGAGAGGCTGAGAATTTGCTGCAGAATTTATTGACCATTGTTCCAGTTAGTTTGCCATTTTGCACCATATATTTATCCATCACCAAGTTCTCTATTGACTTTTTATCCATTAATTACTTAGTGCCTTAGGTGCTCATTATAGTTTAGAGCTAGTTTCCATAACTTTTGAAATGTATTTTTTATTTTATTTTTTTCGTTGTTGTATTATCCTATTTTATTTTTTGTTTTTTATTGTATGATCTCGCACCGCTTCTTGTGACCCAGAATGGAGGTAGTGTATATAGGACTTGTCCTGAAGCTCCTGCAATCTTTGTGGGGCTGACTGTAGCTCTGTTTATGGTTCAACAGAGCTTCAAGCAAAAATCAGCTTTGAAATTACTGTACTGACGGTAATAATACGCATCTATTACCATAGTAACTGTAATAGTGCATGGGCGCCGCGTTACTCTCAATTGAATTCCCCCTTAGGGTGGTGTACGCTGTAAAAGACAAATACTGCCACTGTTAATATTTTCAGCACTTATTCTTTCACTGTGCTTAATTTCTGAAGTCACCAGCATTGTGACAGATGGGACAGTGTTTCTCTTCAAGTCGTTGGAGAGAATGCTCTGAAGTACCTCCAGAAACCTGCAACAACAGTCTGACAAATGGCTCCAGCCAATGCTTGTGGAGATAGACCGTAAGCGTGCATGCAACACCTTCTGGAGGCCAACACCCCTGAATGAAAAATCTCCGGTGTACTTTCTAACCCCCTGGCTTGTGGAGAACAGGATCACCTATAAGATTTGAAACCCTGAAGTCCCCAAGATACCTACTTATTATACCAATGGGTGATAGACCAAACCACATACCTGATTTTAAAATAAAAATAATTTAACTGAATAAATAATCCCCCTCCCACAACACATTTGTTAATTATAAAATAAAATATTTATTCTTTCTCAATCTGATGTGGCTCTAAAAAAAAATAATGAAGTTGGCTTTGAATTAATGTTGTACAGCATGTATAATTTACACAAGAGACCATGCTAGGTTAAAATTGAACAAAACTGAGGCAATGAGAGTACCCTCATATTCAGAAACTGATGGGAAGGGGATGCCCTTTCAAAACTAAAACTTTCCAGAGAGAGGGTGACAGACAAGAAAGATAGTCAATCATGGCAGCTGCTCCTCCGCGCACATTTGGTAGTCTTTTAAATGGTGACTGCCATATTTCTATCTACTAAAATCACTGTATTAAATAGCTGGGACCACATTACAAATTAAGAAAAGAACTTTTAATTCTGAGAACTGAAGTTGCAAATGCAACCAATGATTCTGGAACCTGAGTCTGCTACCATCATGAAAAGGTACTACTGGTAAATTAGGAAGAACTTCAGAAAACATGCTGTAGTCCTTTCTTGTCTCACAAAAAGGAGCCAGAAATAGCTTAAGGGCTGTGTCACTGAAATGAGTCAAACAGTCGAGATATTTGGCAGAAATAGTTTTTTGGACATCCTCTCTCATTAAAAAAAAAAAATTGTAAAAAATCTGAGATGGGTGGTATTTTTCTTTGGGTGAGCTGAGGTGGAATAACCCACCAGGATCCATGATTAAATGCCTTCTCAGCATCTAGAGCCATCACCATGGTGAGCAGAGCTCTGGAATTAGCTCCCTGAATCAATTCACTTGACCTTCTGATGCTATATATGCTTGTCGTACCAGGATTTAACCCAACTGATACTGGTGCACCAGCGAGGAAAGGATCACTTAAAGTCTAACCAAAATTTTGCTGAAAAGCTTGACATGGTGAATGCTCCAGATCCAAGAGTGTGGCCAGTGTGTGTGAGAAGTGCTAGCCTGCCCCAAATCCGTCCCATAAAAAAAATAATCAAAGAAGTGAAAAGCTGCTTTCACCAGTTGCAGGGATGTGCAGGACTCGCTCAATACAATGAGCAGGTCATAGTCCCCAGCAATCGGGACAGTCACCTGAAATTGGGATGGTCCTATCTGTAGGGAGACATTTGGGATGTATGTTCAGCAGCCATAGACTAACCGATTATACAGCCTCCATGAGAGAGCTGGGATCACTCTGACATCAGTCTCTAAGAGAACCAGTAAGAACAGATTATTCAAGGTTAGGAGGGCCGCCTGTTGCTAACCTTTAAAAAAAATCTAAAAAAACCCTGTTTATAAAGGCTAGTTTGGCATAAAGCTCCTTTGGAGTAGCCAGGATATGTGCCGGTCTGTAGCTCCCAATTTGCCCAATGGAAAAAATCCAATTTAGGAAATGTTCTGTACCACACAGGCTATGTCTGATTTGCACAAACAATCCTATAGGTGCACATTGCGACACCCTTAAATCTGTATGTCATGTCCTTTTTCCTTGCCCAATATTGGGAGTGTCTTGCCAAAAACTGGACAGTATGTAGCAGGGAATACCCACTTCTAAAAGAGTCATGTATTTTCCTGTTGCTTATTTAAGCGCGGTCTCGGGCCTGTCAGAATCTGTAAAGATGTGTTCACATAGACAACTTCAGTGGTTTAAACATATGCAGAAATATGTATTTTCTGTCAAAAGAACTTTTGAGCTGTGAAAATAAAACCTTCCACTAATTCGAGTTTCTCTAATAGATAAGCCGTTCGTCTGCTGAATACAATTACAACTGTTGTTCCGCGGAAGCCGGAGGTCTTTTTTCTTTCTTTCTAATATATTCTTCAAAAAAGAAAGGCAACACCTGAAATGTTCAATTTTGTGAAGCATAATTTTATGATTTGAGTCTGAGCATTTTGCACAGATTACCTGCAGAAAAGTTATTCTCCTCTTTGCAAAAATCTGAACCATGTTAGACAAGCAGATAGATGCTTTCTGAATACTCCCATTTTTTAACATTTTATAACTTTTTTTTTTTTTTTTTTTACACCTTTTTTAAAGTTTAGTTTTCAGTAATCCAAGGCATCTGTCTGTATATTGTAGCTACAGAATTCTGTAGCTTGTAAGCTTGCAAGGAGGCACAGTACGTAACATTTTTGCATCACAGTGCTGGGCCCATGGGTTTGATTCCTACTAGTTTGCTCCCAAACTCCAAAAAACATACTGTGAGGTTTATTGACTTGTAATGAAATGAACCCTATGGTGTTTGTGTGGTAGGGAATATGGATTGTAAGCTTGACTGAGGCAGGGATTCATGTGAATGATTACATTCTCTCTGTAATGCGTTGTGTAATATGTAGGTGCTATATGAACGTTAATAAATAGGCTACATTGTCATGACCAAATGGCTGTCTGTAGGTGGTAGGTGCCCTTGAAGTTGTCTTTTTGATCGATCCTTTATTAATAAAAATAATACATTGAGCGTTGTTCTGTAAAAATGGAACAATGTTAAAATGTATACATGACAAATAACAAATTAGATTTTTTTTCCTGGGAATATCCAAATTTTCAATGGCCTCTTTGTAATATCTATGGTTTAGGCCTCTGTGCTGAGACTTGTAGTCCTGCATCAGCTGTAGAAATTTAGAGTTTGCTCAAATGTAAAAGAGTAATCTTTCACCCCAATAGCGCAAATATTAACTGCAAATTAACTTTATCACTGTGGTTTCATTCAGGCAGCACGGTGGCTAAGTGTTTAGCACTTCTGCCTCACAGCACTGGGGTCATGAGTTGGATTTCTGACCATAACCTTATCTCTGTGAAGTTTGTATGTTCTCCCCGTGGTTGCGTGGGTTTTCCTCCTGATACTTCAGTTTCCTCCCTCTCTCCAAAAACATATTAGTAGGTTAATTTGCTGCTGTTAAATTGACCTTGGTCTTTCTCTCTGTCTGTGTGTATGTTAGGGAAGTTAGACTGTAAAATCCAACGGGGCAGGGACTGATGTGAGTGGGTTCTCTGTACAGCGCTGCGGAATTATTGGCGCTATATAAATAGCTGCTGCTGATTCTCAATTATAAATTTGTTTCAGGCAATGATGACTTAACTTTTTGTTTGGGTTGTTTTATAAATGGAGGTGCACTAATTTATCAAGAACATAATGATTTATTTGTTCTTTTTGCAAGTTCTATCTAGCTATCTGTTCCTTTATCCCTCAATTGGATATCCCATTTTACTCCTCACTTTTGCTCTGACCACTGAACTTACCATTAAAACATTACAATCAGGTAAAATCCACATATTATTGGTATAAAGGTAACAGATGTATTTGAAAAGGTTCAGCAGTTCTCAGCCCTAACAAACTTCAAAATAAATGCAGCCAAACTGAAATTTTAGACTTTTTCATTCCACCAACGAGAATACAGATTTTAGAGCTTAACTTTTTGTTCAACTGGCAAACAAGCACCTGGTTTGTTGACCTTTGTGGCTATAAAGTTGTTGTTGTTAGTTAAGTTATCTGTCTTGCTCTCAATGCATTCAATCACTAGTCTGCTCTGTGCCTAATATAGATATCCTGCAAATCATTACTACCTTCAAAGTTGGTTGCCTCTCCTATCAGTGTATTTAATAGCTGACTGTGCATCGATATATTCTTGTTAAATAAATTATTCTTGAATCTGTATTTTGCTGGAAATTTTTCCCTACAGATGTAATAGAAGAATCGCTACCTTTGACCAGAACAGCAGTAAAATCAATAGCAATTTGCTGACCATTTCAGAAAGGCCAATAACATAACATGTTTTTCAAAGCAATGATTATATATATAAGGAGGCAGAAATTATTTTATGCATCCATCTTATCTTGAGGGATATTATTGTGGTGGTGATATCCGTGTATAATAAAGCATTGAATGTGGAACCTTCCTCCTGCAGAAGCCCCCCAGTACCGTTGCATTCCTAATCATAGTCCTCATTTTATTGTATTTTATTTTTTTTGTTTTTTTATTGTATTTTCATTTTTCTTGACTACGTTATTTTATAGAGGGGTTTATTGTTAATGTGTTCATGGTGTTTTCTGTAAATACTTACTTAAATGGATATATATTGGAGTATATAATGGTTTATAGAGAGCATATACCTTTTTATTTATTAGTAAAAATTAGAGAATGTGTTGGTTATGTTTTTCTTCCCCTGCAAATTTAAAAATTTGGTAGAAATCTGGTAAAAAAAAAAAAAAATTTAAAAAAATTAAAGCGTAAAATTTGTTCTTTTTATGCTAAACACTTGTAAAAAACAAAACAAAACCCAAAACATATATAGTAATATATAAATTAGTGTTATACTTTTCATTCAAGGTGTACCAGCTCCTGTTTTATTGCGAACTTCTTCCCAGTGCAGTGTATTCATATCCATTGTCAACATTTATTTATATAGCACCAGCAAATTCCGTAGCGCTTTACAATTGGGGACAAACACAGTAATAAACAATACTGGGTAATATAGACAAATAAGTAATATCCGGTAAACAATCCCAAAAGCCAGAAGAAGGACCAGGAAGCGTTATCTATATTTTAATTTGCTCAACAACATTTTTTTGTTTTCTTCCAAAGACCGTTTGGTTCATTGCACATTATATATTGGATATAATTACATTAACTTAAAAAGTATTTGATATGTATTAATTGTGGAAATTTTCTGCTATTCATTACCAATTTTGTTTTTTCAATTGCCCTAAAGATTTGTACATGTGTAATGACATCCCAAAAACACAAAAGCTTGTGTAAATCTCCAGGACCACCGTAGCTTTTGTAAGTCATTTTTATTACTCAAGTGTACATGTCTTCCTGACTCCTTAAAAGATACTGTTGGCTCCTAGAGTTGACTGACTGGCTCCTAATTGTATTATTTATTTATTTTTAGCCTTGATCTACCACCTTGCTTAAATCTACTTTCATTTAGTATATCACATCGCCCCTGGATAAATTGTCTTTAGTTCCTAGTGACTTGATAAAATGCAATATCGGTCTCTGCTGTATGTAGGTAACAGGTAAATAAAAGGGTGGCTCCAAAAACCACCGTTTCTATAATGTTTCGGTTACAGATTAACACATTGCTGTTTTATTTGAGGTTAGATGTTTTTTTTTTTTATTGTGTTAATTACGGTTCTGATTGGCTCCGTCTCTCATTCAGGTCAGCTAACCTGGTTTGGCTATGAAAGTCCTCGAAGTTTTTGGGATTACATACGGGTTGCATGTTCCAAAGTGTCCCACAGTTGTATCTGTAGTATTGAGAATATGGAAAATGTCAGCTCCTCAAGAGCCAAGGTAGGAATCTTTAAATCTGTTTGTTTTAAAAACAATTTAGTTGACCAATGCATTTGTGGTGGTTATTTGATGTATGTATCAATATAACAACTATTGATATCATGGACACTTTCCACAGTTATAAAGCATTATTTTTTTAATTCTTTGTTATATAGAACCAAATGGGTCCATAAGGATATGATAAATCGCATCTTTACAATATATATTGTATTGCCTGGCTCCATGGTATTACAGGTTTGCTGTAAGATTAGAAAGGGGGTCCTTCTAGAGGTGCAGACATGAATGAAAGAAAATTAGGAACAAGAATGTTAAATGGGGTTCAAGGATAAAGGGTCTACATTGGGTAAAAGATGGAAGGTAAGTGGGTGATGATAAAAAGGATAGGGATTAAGCTTCGCCTAGGCACAGAGGAATCCACTGGAAATTAAATAGTAGATTTCTAACATAATATTTCATCACCTACAGAGGTATAGAGGGGATCAGAAATTATACCAGAGTTATTTGTTATATGTCCTCAACTCGCTCTTCAGAAGACCAGAAATATGAGCTCAATCATCAGCAACGTGTTGAAGTGATTGGTGCCTGACACATTCCAGTGGAGAGTCCGATCTTCTGTTTGCATAATATCATTAACCCTGGTTGCTATAGTAGAGGTAGTTACCATCCAAAGGACAGATATTAAGATCCTCACAGAATTTACTAAATGGATTAATAGAGATGTGTTGTATTTGTTTATCTTGAAATCATTATAATGAAGTTGGTAAAAGGCTGGGTCAACCGGTAAAGGGGAATTTGTCCCTTGCCTAGTGATATTTATCACGCTTTGCTAGAGATGTAAAGTGAGTAGGATCATGACATAAACCATAGCATGCAATGACATGAAACCGATAGTAAAGATGGCCGCGTCCAAATGACAATCCAAGAGGTTTGGGGAACACTTGATATATAAGGTAGTGAAATACAGGTGGGGAAAGTGTGTGTGGCTATAGTAAGGTAGCAGCATTAACAGCCGCCAGTAATAAAGCAGCCATTATTATTTGGTATTGCTGTGGTGCCAACGGTGGTGTGATGCTGTTGTGATGAGGAGAGACGGTGAAAGACGGAGATATGAAACATAAACCAGTTCGTGTAGAAATCGGTCTTAAGTTGAAGCAATATGTCAAAGGTTAAAGTATAGGAAGGTCCAGCTCTGTTCAGCAGATTAGATCGTGTTTGATTGACTAACGCGTTTCTTTGCTCTCAGTGATTACATCAGTTATGTATATATAGATCCACTGCTCTGGTTAATTTGCAAAGAGCAGGACTTACACAAAGTGCTATGTAGGTAGTCTCTATTCTCTCTGTCCAATAATAATTTACTTTATGTCCATTATATTTATTTGTCTATTGTTTTGTTGCAGGGCAGGGCCTGGATTCGAGTTGCACTGATGGAAAAACGTCTGTCTGAATATATTACAGCGG
Source organism: Mixophyes fleayi (assembly GCF_038048845.1). Classification (NCBI taxonomy): domain Eukaryota; kingdom Metazoa; phylum Chordata; class Amphibia; order Anura; family Limnodynastidae; genus Mixophyes; species Mixophyes fleayi. The sequence goes on from NC_134406.1 coordinate 26,748,852, forward strand.
CACTGAGAGACTATAAAACGACAAGGTTGTGTAGATTTTATTCTAGTAATGTCAATATATATTTTGTGTTAACTAAATTAAAGGTACATTGTTTATTTGTAATCTGCGTTACTGCAGTTGTTGAGAGAGACATGGTGGAAATGGAATCAGTAGGAGTACTTCTCATGCTCATGACGCTAGCTGGAACTGTTACTGTTATTCCCGAAGGAACATTTTCATGTCGGCTTAATGAAAACTATTGTAAAACTTTTTTGCTTTTTTTTTTTTTTTAATGGGGTTTAATTTCATTTTTTATCTAGTAAGACGTATCTTTTTGAGCTGTAAATATACTAATATATGTTGAGCTCTAAGACCAGGGGCAAACACAGGATTTTTAAGGGGGATTTTCAAATGTTTGAATTCGGAACAAAGCCAAAATACAAAAAAGTGCCACAATAAGCCTTCGACATACAGTTTTCAGTGTAGTCAAACTGTTTTTCAAAATACCAGTGATACCGCTCCTCAAACTAACTTTGAAACTTCACATTAAGACTAGCGCTGATGCTGCACAATAAAACTAGCCCTGATGCCGCACATTAAAAAAATGAACAACAAAAAACATTGATACCATGACACCAGTTTTGACTATATTACATACCTATATGCAATATATATAATGCAGCAAATGTGTTAAAGGATCCTCTATTTGATTAATCAGTATTAAATTAATTACTGAAGCCTGCCTCTTATATTAAAGCTTGATTTAGATTCTACACCTGCCCTGTCTGCTGACACAATGCATAAACCAATTTTACTGATCTTAACCTAGTACATCAATGTGTCTGCTAAGGGGTATGAAAGGCCTGCTGATGTGTGTGACCTGCCCTGTCTATTGACACCGTGAATGGTGAAGAGAGAGAACTGTTCAGAATATAAGTCTTTCTGCTCGAACTGCTGAGCATTAATGTGTCAACTAAGTGCTGTAAGAACTCCGCTGGCGTTTTACCTGTCTCATCTCCTGACACAGTACAGGGCAGTGTGGCGTGGACTGTCTACTGACAATGGGGGTAGTGTCAGGACCTTTCTGGTCTGTGACCTGTCCTGTTCACTGACTATGCTGGTAGGAGAGATTAGACAGAACGTACATCAGTCTCCCTGCTCCAGTCATTAGAACCCCACTGCTGTATGACCTGTCCTCCGCAAAGACACAATGCAAGGGGGAGAGAGCAAACCAGCCTCTCTGCTCTAACCGGACAGCAATGTGTGTGATGTGCTATAGAGAATTCTCATTTTAGTATCCTAATATAACTTGGTAAGAAAATAATGTATTCACTATGTCAGTGGGAAACACTTATGTTGCCAGTGTGCAGAAATAAAGTACTTTATGGGATTTTGGCCAGATCGTTTCCGAAAGCTTCATTGTATCCACATGGAAGTGTGGACCATAGGGCTAAGGTGCTCTGTGGCATTCATACAATTATAGAAACTGCTTTATTGTTACAAAGGTTTTATATTTGCTGCTGCTTTTTTTGTTCTGCAATTGCAGGAACCTTAATGTAAATATTACATGACAACAAAACTGATCACCTTGTCTGTAGAGACCTAAAACCCTTAGTGATAATACAAACTACAACAAAGTGAAGAGCATTGAGGCTGCAGGGGTTTATTATACATCACGTTTGTAATAGTTTCTCTTTCAGACTACATACGTGCAGTGTCCAATTATCTATCCAGCTATCTTAATAGTTGCACAATGTTTTTTAACATCTTTTTAAATTGCTTTTTCTGAAATAATTTTAACAATTGATCAAACGTGTTACAATATTTGTTTCCGCCTGCAGTAGAAAAGCTTGGAATAGGCATCTCTTTTTTTTATTGCGTTTTTATAGACAGATAATATTCTTGTCTGTCATAACGTGCTGCTGCCAGCTGGGATTATTTTAATTCTATGCCATTCAGCAGAATGCCAGACCTGTCGCCACCATGGAAACTTGCAAACACAATATATAAAAAAAGAATATTATACACCGTCATCTACAACCCAGAACAATATGGAGGTGCAGTATATTCTATTCTATGCTATTCTAAATGCTTTTGTTGAATGCCCACCCCCAATTCTTTTTATCATGTTCGTCTGGAAGAAGACTTGTGGGTTTGTGACCTGTGATAGAAGTGGGCAAGTAGTAGGCAGCTAATTTTTTTTAACACCCCATTCATTTAAAATGTTCTTTTTTTCTGCTAATACTATTCTTTGGAGTCTCATTAATTAAGTAACTCACAAGAGTAATGATATATTGAGACTGTCTTATTTCATGTGTCACATTTGAATGTTTATTTATATTGCTTTATATGGGCATATAAATGCACTATACCATAAAACAGACTATCAGTGTTACAAGCTCCCAGCCTGTCCCAGATACAGCAATCTGAACAGTTGGCCATGACTGGCGTCACATTAGTCACTTAGCGATGAATACACATTTTCTGCCACCATGAAGGATTTACTATGGTGTCCTGACGTTCACCAAAACCACTTATTAAAGTTTCTCCCTTAAATCACATACACATGTAGCATGAGCCTCCCTGGGCTTTGTAAGTTCACAAAGAATCATGGAGAATACTCTAGATTAAATGTATTTTAATCTGAAAAATGTTTCCAAGGCTTTGTTACAAAAGAATTACAAGACGTACAATAAGTTGCACAAATAAGTTTCAGAAATAGGAAATAAAACCAGAGTCTCTACTTACTAGTTAAGACTGGTGTGTGTGTGAGGGAACACATTTGAGAAATATGGGACATTTCAGTCTTGATAGACCCCCTTATGAAAATGCACAATGTAATGTCTAAAGCAGAAGACTTTAAACCCTTTTTACAGGCTCTTCACCCCCACCTTAGGAATTACATTTTCATTTAAGTCAGATTGATTCCCAAAATGACAGAGCTTTCGGAATAAACTATCTATCACTAAGATATATGTTTGGGCACCTCAGAGAATCTCTCACCTCTGCTCTGCTGGAGTGGCTAGATGGTTTACAACGTTCCTTCAAACTCCTCAGAGATCCTTATCTATCCCGATCCTGGCTAGTTTCAAAAGATTATTGACACATGCATAGGTTCAGACTCATGCCATCTAGAAAAGCACATGTTGAGGTTACATTGCGAGGTTACATATGATATACATTGTCATGCCGGATTATTAAAGGAAAATAACAATAATACATAATCGTCATAATCGGTATATAATAAAAAAAAGTAAAGCCTCTAAAACATACATGCTCTCTGAACACAGTGTAATCAGTTCATGATGTGCATCCATGATGTCACTAGTTCCTTGAGAATTCATAGGCTGCCTTCTCATAAGTATGATTTCAGCCCACAAAATTGAAGCCTGTAGAGAGCAGATGTATTTTAAAAGGACATTTTCCTGAAAAAAAATGACAATGTATGTTTTTTATAGAATTTTACTATACAGTATCTACTCAGGCTAATGTCAGTTGCTTCCTATTATTGGAGTATGTGGATGAGATTTCACTGTACTTAGGCAGTACAATCAATATCACATTTACCATTAATCTTACAATTTACAAAATACACAGAAATGTTCCTCTCCTTTTTATAGAATAACACGTTGTCTGTCTGAAACAATCGGTTAAAATATATAAAACATTAATTATTGATACCTCACTGTGGGCATTTAAGGGGTTAATTTAACTTTACTGACATATCAACTGACCATTTGCCTTAGCCAGGCCACCCTACTGTTGATTACGTCCTGTTTCGTAGTAGGGGGATATATCTATTGTACTGAGCATCAGATCTATAACTGAAATAAGAAATGTCCACATCAAAGACATTGCTTTTATTAGTCCCTGTGCATATTCATACTCCGGAGAATGAACTATACCTTAAATGTCAAACACAAATGTCTATCTGGCTGTGTAACAATAGAAAGAGAATACTGTCCCAAATAGTCAATATTTTATAATGATGTTTCATGTCTACTTGTAAGTAAATTTGTACTCTGTTGATTACATGTTTTATTAATTTTATGTGGTTTGAAGAGGAAACTTATTCCCTGCATAAGAATTTCTGACTATTCTTGAGTAATTATGTTTCACGCCCAGGTGTGAAGTTGTCCCTATTAGTATCTACACTGCCTCTCTGAGTGACCTCAGAGGGGGAGTGGCTGAGGGAGCTGGAAGCCGATCTTTTAAAGCCAACATGAGTAGAGCATAGTTTTATTTATTTTTTAAACTTTGTGACCAATCTAATTGGGGGTGTTATCCATATTTTGTGTTCTCCCGCACAGATAAGAAATTGAGCAAGTTTTTCTTTCTGTATTTTTTCCCTTTTATTTTTTTAAAAAAGTTTAAAATTACTGTATGCTATTGTGTGATAATTTATGTATTATTTATTTATTTTATACAATAAGTATTGCGACTATTCAGCCAGAATAAATTCCTTTTAATAATGTTCTGTTTATACATTCTTAAAGAATTTGTGTTCTAGGTAAGCTTGGTAATGTATAATGCTACATATCTGAAATACAGGAAATTATTTACTTAATGATAACTCTGTTTGATTTTAAGTTTTCATTGTAGTTTGCAATAGATTAATGAATAAACAAATTCTTCCTGCTAGAGTTCCGCTCTTGAAACAAACTTTGGTGCTGGAAAATTTAGGAACTAATAGTGAGCATGTGTTCTAAAAAGGGGATTGCTAGACAATCCGGGTGGATTTGCTGTGATGATCCTTTTGTCAAGCACATCACACAGGTGATATGCTGGTTTGTGACACAAATACTTCTATGTTTTAATTAACATTTATATTCAAATAAGATAACTGCAGTCTCTACAGTATACACAGTATATATCTACTAAAACTCAATTTGTAGAAAGTTTTAAAATTGCAATTTTATTGTTTAATTACAGGTTTATTTCCTAATCACTAAATAGTATGAAAGACAAATCTACTAAATATCAAAAGAAAAAAAAAATCCCTATTACACATTATAATATTGACATATGGTTTTTATGAATTCCAGTCTGCATAGAATCCAACCGCAGAAGTAGGCAGCCTCTGCAATATTGCTAACTGGCTAGCACTGTCATTTCTACTACATTACATTCAAATTTAGTTTTTGCTTGAAGAGCCGTTCTATGGAAATGAGTTCCCTCTGTGCATGCTGTTAAGAGAAGGCATTAATCACAATGCACATTCCCACAAAGATATTGCTTTAAAAAAATCCAATAGGTTGTGCAGTTGGCGTTTGCCCTTGTGGTTATGTCCTCATAATGTATTGCAGAACTGGTGCTTTATTGTCGTTTTGTTTACTGAACTAAAATCTATTTCTGCCCCACAGGAGGTTTTACGATGATGGAGCTATAGTTTTGGGTGAAGAAGCAAATATGCTCGCCGGTATGCTGCTAGGTCTCAATGCAATTGATTTCAGGTATTTAAACCACTCGGATCTCTTGAGGGTATATTTACTAAACTGCGGGTTTGTAAAAGTGGATATGTTGCCTATAGCAACCAATAATATTCTAGTTGTCATTTTGTAGAATGTACTAAATAAATGAAAGCTAGAATCTGATTGGTTGCAATAGGCAACATCTCCACTTTTTCAAACCCACAGTTTAGTAAATCTAGCCCCTGATGTTTACATCTCTTGCTGTATGGGGTCCCTCTAGAATGAATGGACTGGAAATTGTAATTTTATATTTATCAGGAGATGACAATTCACATTAACACTAAATCCTCTTGAGAGAACACCACAAAAAACAAAAACAAAATTTCATCAACAGACTACAGTACATTTTGAAACAGGAAACACACCAGAAATTAAATTAGAAGTGAAGCGCCATAGTAGCATCAGTGTTTAGTGTAATGTTTTGGTAATAATCTTTGCTTACTTTTATGCTCACAGCTCATAGAGGTTTGCGAGCAAAATTGAGTTAAGTTTTCATTACCGTAAATGCCTGTAATGTGGCTATGAACACAGCATGTGAGGCGACTAGGGAAAATGGCGACTAATTGAATTGTCCCAAAGGAGTTTATTTACTAAATTTAATAAGCCAAATAGTAATTTTTATAGCTTTATTTCAATTTTTTACAGAATTTAGCTAGCTATTTGTCCAAGTCCTTCCAGCTGACAGGATTGAGGGACATGCTTGGGTGAACAAATTGTACAACATAAGGCCTTTTCAGCAATTGTACTGAGCACTCAATCTCTCCTGGCATTACGGAGGCCTGTTGGTGCAGTTAGATGACCAAAAACCAATAGCAGTCATATGACTGACTTCCGTAGGGTGATTATCGGACATCAAAGTAATTCATTTTAATTAAAAAGTAATTAAAAGTATGTGTGCCACTAGCTCTCACAGAACAACTGTATGCAACTAAGATGGACTTTAAAAAACGCATTGTGTGCACAGTACACATTTAAATAATCTGTATTTATGTATATACTTATATAAATGATTATACTGTTAAGAATTCTGATGTGATCTATTATTTTATTTCCGCATGTGCGTATACTGCAGAATGTTCTATTGATCTATGTAGAGCAAGTAATGTTTAGGCAGCGTGTACTTCCACCCAGATTGAAATGTATCTTGAAATACACTTGGATTTAAATACGGATGGAACTGTGCTCGAGTTCCGTGCTCTTTTTTTACGTCCCAGTTGCGTTCAGACATGAATCGGGCCTTTTGTGTGTAAAAGGAGACAGACATTGGACAAATCTTTCTTGTATATTCATTGCACTAAACCTTTTAGACCATTAGAATATGGCACTCATTCAGTGTTTTAGGCTTTCTGGAAATGTTATCTCTCTAGACAACCACCTTTGTTTGCCTAATGGTAGCTCTGGCCCTGAAAATAAAATGCAGTGTCCTATTTAACATCTGAAATAGGCAGTGGCATGTAATTAAAAGCTGGATATGGAATTGCTTTAAAATTACCCCCCCTATACAATAATGCCGTGCTGAAATGGACATCATTGCCACAAGCTATCGTGCATCATAATCTTGATCAAATGATGGCTCGTGCGTCATGATTAGAGGAGTTGTTATAGAACCAAAGGCTTTGAAAAAATGTCTTTGAATCCGGCATACAGTGTTTATATTGTACGTCATATAAACAGTATGTGTGTTGTGTGTGTATATGTATATCGTATAATATATATTATATCAACAGCGATGTCCTATAAAAGGAAATACTTGTTCTGTCAATAAAAGTACAGCTAAGATAGATATCTTTCAGGTCCTCCGTTAAATGTTGTACAGCCAGCGTTCCTCAGGATCTCAGCCCTTATTCTTACATTTTTACAATTTCTTAGAACCAATTTTCACCACCATTTTTACTCCTTTTTTTTACGTCCCCACTTTTCACTGCTTTTTTCTAAAGATTAGTTTTTTAGTGTTTCCTGCAGAGTCTATGAAAAGTAAGTACACTACAGGATAAATGAATTGTAAAAATGATACTGGTTATTTCAGAGCTTGATGAATGATTTTTAAGAGAGACTGATTGCAGTGTTCTTTTAAAGGGAGGAAGTCTGCTGTGTATAGGAAGAAAATGTCCCCTCACATTTACAGATATATTTTAATGACATGTACTCTCAGGTCAGAGGCCCTGGATACTGTGCCACAATCTCCCCCCCCCACCCCCAGAAAACTGTGGAAAACATATAACACTACTAGACTGACCTTCAGATGTCATTGTCAGATTTATTTAGTTTTAAAAATGGTTTAGTTCCACATTCCCTCACCACCTCTCAGATCCTTAGCTCCCTTCTCTACTCCCCTACATGGATATTTATAACCCCTGAATGAGGGGCTATAAATTCCAGTAAGACTTATAGGGAGGAATTCAATTCCCCCTGAATTTGCATGGCGTTAAAACTATTACCGTAATTACGGTAGTTTTAACCCGGATTTCAGAGAGCTGCGAGCAAAAAGACGGCGTTGAAACTACCTTAATAACTGTAATAAAGCGCATTATTACCGTAATATCGGTAATAATGCGCAGGCCGCATTACTTTTACCTGTAACGTGGCCAATTGAATTCCCCCCCATAGTTGGTAAAGGGGGTGTTTTATCTGTGATCTATATATTAATACAGTACTAACTGTGGCTGCCTTTTCCCTATAGTTTTTGCCTGAAAGGAGAGGGCCTGGATGGGAGCTTCCCGGCTGTCATAGACTACACGCCTTATCTCAAGTTTACACAAAGGTGAGCAAAACACTTCTCTATGTCTTATTTGGTTTTACTCGCCAGATGGGTTCAGTAACTTTATTGTGAAGTGACATGTAAATTGCAGTCGTCTTATTTAGGTTTACAGCAAGAAGGTATCACATGTGTGGTTATTTATCTACTGTAGTAGGTTTTGCTTCGTTAAAGGAGTTTTATAATACTAAAATGACAACTCTTGCAATGTTTGGTCACTTGATTGCATTTTAATCATGTGTGTATACAATGTATATCACAGTGTTTCTCTGTCCCTTCTGAGGAAGGTGTGCTTACTTCTTCTTTCATGATCTGCCTGTCAGTGACCTCATTAACATACTGACACTGCGTAGAAAGCCTCTTGGGACAGATCAGAGTCTAAAGTTTCAGCCATGCTCTGGTCACACGGACTTCCCCTCTCCCTAACTTCAAGGGAATCCCTCCACCCATGACAAGCCTACTTGCTCCTACATAAGCCTGGTACTCTTGTGTAGTAAGCTGAGGATGGAGAGATCTTGCAGGTGATTGGTGGCAGTAGTGGGATGTATTGTAGTGCAGTGCGTGCTGTCTGCTTTGTGATTAAGCAGCACTGAGTCAATAGGTGGATCTATGGAGTGTCAGTATGCTAATAAGGTCACTATCAGTCTGAAAGAGGAAGTGAGCAGGGATTCTTGTAAAGGGGAGGAGAAACACAATAAGTGATATACAGTACATCGTATAAACTGAAATTCTCTTGATGTATTAAAATGCAATCATGCATTGCAATCTTTATTTGTTTTTGTTTTTTTATGATACAGCTCCCTTTACAGGGGCGGAACTACTGTATAGCTGTTGAAAACCTTTGCTATAGGTCCCGGCCATTGTAGCCTACTCTTCTAAAATGTCAGGGAGACCCCAAGAGTTTACCTGGGTGAGCAGTGCAGCCTCCAGCATACCGTCCACGTCCCTTGTAAAGTGAGTGGGGCTTGATGATGCATTTCAGCGTAAAACACATTTGATGCCACAAATAGCGGCATTGCACTGCGAGAGGCAGCAGCAATTGCACGTTTTGCACAGCCACGGACCCGCACTCTGCACCGGATTCTAAAATGTTGGCAAGCACTTCATGTGACTCCCCTGCCGTTTTTATAGATGTGCATTTTGAAAGTTGCAAGGACATTTAAACATGGCACATGGCAGTTTTAATCTTATGTAATGCATAGGGTTGACCTAGATATTTACTGTGCAAACATTGTGTACTTTCTAGAACTGCACTGGACAAGTCTATGGTGCCCTGTATATGGTGCACTATAATGACAGTTTTCTGAAAAATATCATAGCCACAGATGCAACATTGTGCTTCAACACAGATAAACAGTAATGAAGTCTCTGCTCAGCACAAACCTGGGAAGTATGACAGCAAAAGACCTTTATAAAACGATATGTACTAAGCTGGCCACACAAAGTCCTTCCGATCTTACATCGGTTGGATCTTTCACAGATTCCACCATACATGGAGCAATACAATTTTGAATCAACTGGTTGTTTACAGATGAAATAATATTTCCAAAGGCAACAGTCATCACACACACCATGTTTCTGGCCAGGGTACATTTCCAAAACAAAGAAACTGACTCCTAGCCATTGACCAGTGGTACTATGCATAACTCTGTCCTTCGTATTCCATCAATACATTATCAGACTTCACAGCCTGTTTGCTTAATACCATATCTACTGTAAAATCTCTTTCCACCCTTCTCTCCCTTATGGAGCAGATTAGCATCCAGGGGTATACAAGGTAAACCTTTGCAGGACTCCTATGTAGTACAGGTTGGCTCATGGACTCTGTTGGGAGTCAGCTTTCACACAGCTAGATGTTTTGCTGCATTTTTAATAGATTTAATTTAAAATATATATATTTGGACAACCTGTGAACCCTAGTTTTGTATTGATGAAACTGCTATGAATTTTTTTACCAATAACCAATGGACAAGGATGGATCTTTTTACTTTTAGTCCTGTCCTACAAGATTTATACTGGTCTGTTTGACATCCCCCTGGCATGTAAGACATGCAATACAGTGGATGCACTAATGAGTGAATATGCTCAAATGGATATGAGGAGAGTGTGGGCATGAGGTGCATATAGTTTGGGATTTATTGGTCTTGGTAAATGTACAGTTATACAGTTGTTTTATTGAATGATTAATAAACACATGCCTTGATCCGATTGTTGAGAGGCAATGAACGACCAAGTCATTGGTCTGCATACAACTGTAGCATCATACCGGACAGTTAGTTGTACACACAGAGATAATGTATATGAATGGATACTGACATTAATTGACATTAATCTGTATGTGTGTTGCTGGCTTTTCCATACAGTGTCTACACGATAGTTACAATTGTTTTTGTGAATGTGCAGCATTTACATAACTACCATTTACAAAATACCGAGACCTGAGTATGTCGTGCAATGCAATATATGGAACTTACACCACATAATTGATGTGAATAAACTAAAGCACACAATTACTCTGGATATGTTATGCATAATTCCAGGCAACAAGGAAACGGAGAATGAAAACCTGTTATTGCCCTGTTCATTTGGATCAGGAAGGGAATTAATAATTGAAACATGTAAATTTTAATCCCTTTCTGAATTCACACATTTAATCATATGGCGCTGACTACCCCCTGGGAATCCTTACATTTGGCTGCCACAAATGAAGTGTTTATAGCATCCTGCCAATTGATTTCTCCAGCAAGAATAGATTATGTGAAAGTAAATGATTTCGGGGAAAAAAAAAAAAGGTACGAGGACAAACTGATTTACAAAGTGTGTGTCCAATAAACTGAATTATAAACAGTAGGAGTAAGAGCTGACGCTACCTATTAGACCAAGGGCCCCAGGGGCCAAACAGACAGAGGCAAATAATTCAAGGAAGGGGGCAGGAGGCATGAGACAATAGACAGGAGTAGCACAGGCCAAATGTCTGTGGATAAAATAGTGTGATATTGTTGTTTTTCCTGGTTGGTATAATTAGTAGGGGCCAGGTGGTATGAGTAGGGCCCATATTTTCCAAAGGGGCCCAGGTGCTTTTACCTAGGCCACTGTTTATAATGGTGACCATCACGTATTTTGTAAGATGTGCCATAAATGCAATGAAATAATAACATTTATCAATGTGAAGAACAGTTGCATAATCTTAGAGCAGACATGAAGGTTACATCATCCCACAGTCATTTTATTACATGAATAATATAGGACCAAATATCAGAGATAAACATAAATGACCCCGCATTAAGCTCAGTGTGTCATTATTAAATTATAGCACCTGTCTGGCTCAATTAATACTCCTATAAATCATTGTTAATATAAAATATTATAAATTATGTGAGCATTTATATTGACCTGTCAGATGTTTGTGTGACATGATGGATGGTCCTGATGCACTAATTCCCAATATATTGGAATGTTAAAATAAGAAAATAGTTTCATTAGTGCATTATTTAATATGCTTTTTTCCCAGCAAACATCACAGCTTTCGACTGTTTATAATATGCATAAAATCCACACACTGGAAAATGTTTATTATATCTAAGCAGCCCTAAGTGATTTCCTACGTTACTAAAATAGTAAATAAATGATAGACTGTAAGCTCAGTTGGGAAACTGTGTGTATCCAGGACACTGGCAGACATAGTAACTTGTCTAAGGAACTGTCATAAGCCTTTCAGTGTCATTATTATATGGTCAGCTCCATTAACTGCTGAACTTCTTCATATTTAAGTCATATATACACTATATGAAAGTATTCAGACACTTGACCGTTACACCAACAGGGACTGTAATGACATTGTATTCAAATACATATACTTTAATGTGGAGTTGGATCCTCTTTTGCAGTGATAACAGCTTCCACTCTTCTTGGAAGACTTTCTACAAGATTTTGGAGTGTTTCTGTGGGAATTTGTGCCCATTCTGTGATGTTGGACGAAAAGGCCTGGCTCGTAATCTCCGTTCCAGTTCATCCCAAAAGTGTGCAATGGGGTTGAGGTCATGGCTCTGTGTGGGCCAGTCAAGTTCTTCCACACCAAACTCCTCAAACCATGTCTTTGTAGTCCTTGCTTTGTGCACGGAGTCACAGTCATATTAGAATAGAAAAGGGCCTTCCCCAAACAGTTGCCACAAAGTTGGAAGCATAACATTGTCCAAAATGACTTGGTATGCTGAAGCATTAAGATTGCACTGAGATAAGGGGCCTAACCCAAATCCTGAAACACAGCTCCATACCATTATCCCTCCTCCACCAAACTTCACAGTTGCCATGATGCAGTCAGGCAGGTAACATTCTCCTGGCATCCGTCAAACCCAGACTCGCCCATCTGACTGTCAAACAGAGAAGTGTGATTTGTCACTCCACAGAACACGTTTCCACTGCTCCACAGTCCAGTTTTGGTGTGCTTTATACCACTCTATCCGACGCTTGGTATTGGTCTTGGTAATGTGAGGCTTGCATGTAGCTGTTCAGCCATGGAAACCTATTCCATTAAGCTCCCACTGCACAGTTTTTGTGCTTACATTAATGCCAGTGGAAGTTCGGAACTCTTCAGCTATGGAATCAGCAGAGCGTTGGTGCCTTGGCAGTTGTTGACCCAGCTCTGTGATTTTAAGTGGTCTTCCGCTTCGTGACTGAGTTGCTGTTGTTTCTAAATGCTTCCACTTTCTAATATCACTTATAGTTGATTGTGAAATTTCATCCCTGCTGGATATTCCACGAACGGTCTTATTGCAAAGGCATCCTATCACAGTACCACGCTTGAAGTCACTGAGCTCTTCAGAATGACCCATTTTATATCACAAATGTTTGCAAATGGAGACTGTATTGATTGGTGCTTGATTTTATACACATCTGGCAACGGGTCTGATTGAAACACCTCAATTCAATAATTAACAGGTGCGGCCAAATACTTTTGTCCATATAGTGTATATAATATTATGAGGCATTTCCATGGCAAATTCTCTCAGATTCGTGGCAGCACTAGTGAGTGTAGGGATCCAGGGTCAACTAATTTAGTGTGGCCATTTCAGATCTCCTTGAACTGAGCATCTTTTAGATGCTTTTATCTAATGTAAACTAACAGCAGCTCCTGGAATATATTCCTCAGAAATTATGTACTAGCTATTTATGTTAACGTTTGCACCTTGGAGTCCCCTGTGCTTTGTTCCAACTACCCGTTTAGTTGTAAAACACAACAAGATATTTCAAATTCACCCCAAAAATATAAACTTATTGCAAGAAATGTTTGATTCTTCATATACATACAATAGGTAACTTAGATTTGTATTCACACATTATCTAAATATGTATTGTATGTTTTCACCATCTTCCTCAGCTCCGATAGCATCAGCAGCGATGAGGAAGAGCTCCGGACATTGGGCAGCAGCGGCAGTGAGAGTAGCACTCCAGAAAATATTGGCCCTCCTTTCATCATGGACGAAAACAGCTGGTACAACAAGTGCAAGAGAGTGGAGCAGAAGTATCGGCTAGCCTTGGAGCAAAAGGTACGTTCAACACGGAAGTAAGGGAGTAAGAGAAGTCAGTATTTAAATAAATATCTATCAAAGATTAACTTTTATTGAGCACAATAATTTAAATTAAATAATGAAGGGATTTGTACTTGACTATGCCTATTCTGCTCTCTTACCTCTCTGCAACATATTGCCTTGTTAGCAGAAGGTGCCTTATCTAAACATGCAGACAGTGGCCGGTAAAAGTGCTCTGTAGGAATGCACAGTGTGGGTTGGCAGGGCAGGGACAGTGATGTCACAGCAGCTCACATGACTGCAGTGTTGTGGGTTTTTTTTTACCTGTAAGAGATCCCATCAGCTCACTGTCCTGTGTATGCAATGTATTTTATTTCTATGCTTCATATCTGAAAATGTAAAATTTGCGGGTTTAGTTGTACTTTCATTGCTTGCAAGAAGTGTCTGACTGAATGGAGAAACTTCAGTAACTGGAGTAATGCAAGATGGAGCATATATAGCTTTGAGTGAAAGTATCCTACAGAGCCCAGTGCTGAAAGCAGTTTGTCCACAGCCTCAGATTAAAAAGAAAAGATGCCAAGTGGCACAAGACCTGTTGCTTGGAACACAGACACACGCAAACTATTTTACATGGATTTAGCAGGGCCTTCTCACCTCTGTCTGTTTTACCCAGTTTGTTTATTAGTTTATTACGTTTGTCCCCAATTGTAAAGCGCTACGGAATATGTTGGCGCTATATAAATAAATGATGATGATGATGATGATTAAGGAAAGAAAAAAACACAGCAGGGGGTAATCGATTGTTACTGAAATAGTTTTACTGACCACAGTCCACTTTCAAAGGGGCAGCAATTACATTTTGTAATGTCCTTATTATTTGTCATGCTTTTCTATTAGCATAGGGACATGATGTGTTAGCGATCACTTTAACTAAAATCTGATCATATATAACAAGAGCATTAATAGTTTTCATACTATGTTCAAATAAATTGTTTTAAAATTGTAAAAAAGATACCAAAAAACCATCAGGAGCTTTGTGCGTGCCCACAGTCAGGGTATTCTGACGTGGTACATGTATATGTAATCAGGAAGATTACTCTTGGGACCTTGTTTAGAATTAAGAGTAAATCATGTTGCTCTGCAAAGGAGGGGAGGAGGGATAAATTTGGAATGTTTCTTAGATTTAGTGTTGGGAGGGGTGCATAGCCTGACCTGCATAGAGTAAAAACTAAGCTGCCCAGCATTTTTGAGCTACATGCAAAAGCTAGCAGTATTTTTTCTGGCAAACAAATACACTCCTTGCAATAAAACATGGTTTGTCCAGATATCCCGTCATTTGGAAATAAGATGCATGCCCCTTTTTATCCTTCAGATTAGTGACAACATGTACAAAATTTCCATCCTACCAGATACTCTTCTGCTTTGTATTACTCATCTGGTATAATGTAGAGCAGACATTACTTGAACTTATTCAGACTATTTTCAAATCCGAACATGTGTATCAGTAAAGCCAGAATAGATTCTGGGTATATTTCCTTACTGTTCACCCTGTAATTCTTTCATGTCCAAATCCTTTTTCCTCTCTTTTCTCCCCATCTCCAGCTTAATATTTTCTTTTGAAATTGTACGTAAAAGAGGTAGAATGAGAGTCTATAGAGTCTGTGATAAGCAGCACTAGGGTAGGAGTAATAGGATTCTGCTGCTATCTCTGAACATTCCTCTCTCTAATAATCCGTTCACCGAGAGGTGTAAGAATGTTCTGCTGTCAGATCCAAAGTGACATGTACTGCACTTTTTATTCATTTGTATAACTTCAACATTCAGGGCCGATAAAACCTCTGAAAAGAACTGGATGAAAACCCAACAGACCAGTCTTTAGAAAAGTCTATTATTATGCTCTTGGTATTTACAGTATAAACCTCTCAGCATTTTCAAATCTACAATGCCAAAAGATGAATATTTACAGATTAGATTGAACAGATGCACTTCTACTTGTGCAGACTTTCAGATACAAATTCATGTATAATATAAATTACTGTATACAACTAAAAAGGCCACAGAGCACTTATACACAAAAACAAAGAATAATGTGGAATGGAAGATATCACATTTGATAGTATTTTTTATTTTTTTTTGGGGGGGGGGGGGGCGGGACCAGTGGATCAGATTATGCCTAAAAGATATACACCTATGCCATATAAAAGATATGCATCACACCAAAATGAGGGACAAAAAGAAAAGAAAGGACAGAGTAAGATTGATACAATGGGCCTTTGCTAAGGGTCGATTAGTCTGAACTGCCCTCACTGCACCTCATTGGATGTTGAAATAAAATAAAGTACACTGATCTTTATAGTGAAGGTGACGTCTGTGCTGGCTAACACTCTACAGACTATGAATAAGACAAGAACTGCATTTATGAGCCCAAAAGGGTTTCAGTCTCAGAGACCCTTTGGAAGGATGTAGTTATAACATTCTCTAGGATAAGTTTGGTAGATGAAAAAAATAATAGGGTGAATGTTGAATTGTTCCTATGAATGGTAGATTTTAAATTTGGATTGAAATGCTATATTTTTATTGCAGCTATAGAGCTGCACCCAATGTTCTGTATTATAGCAATTTATTTTTCATAAGTTTTTTTTCCCAATGCAAAAATGGTATTTTAATTTTTGCAATCTTATTTTTAATTAAAGCCACTGTCATTTTTTGGGGGGGATTTAGGGGCTCACCTTGCTGCAATTTCCACTAGACAAAAGGACTTTGCATCAGCTCAGAGCTGACAGTTTGTGGGTCTCGTCCGTTACTTTCTGCACTTTTAATAAGACCTGTTTTTGTAGCTCTCATCTATGCACACAATATAATAAACACACACACAAAAAATTGCAATAGAGACAGTCCTGATGTCCACTCACATAATTAATTTAAGCTATAAATGAGACTAAGCTGAGCAGTATTTCAGGAGATAAATTGACAAAGTTGATTTGATGAGATTGTAGGAAGTTGGACTTTGATATGAGTTTTGCACAGTGCAGCTCTGAAGATTATTCCACCTCTCCGCCCACTTGTGGGTGGAAAGGCATCCTCCGAGAGTGGCGAGGAGGCGGGCACCCTCATTTGTGCTGGGTGGATCCTCCAAACCAAAGCGCTTTGTAGTAGATTGGGTGGGTGGCACAGTGATTAGCATTGTTGCTCACAGAAATTTGGGCATAGGCTTGATTCTGACCAAGACACCATCTGTTGCATGTTCTCAACATGTTTTTGTGGATCTCCTCTGGATGCTCCAGTTTCCTCCTACGGTCCAAAAACATACTGGTAGGTTAATTAGCTTGTGACAACATGGACCCCTCTTTGTGTTGGATTGTTTGTGTGGTACAGCATTTAGATTGTAAGCTCCATTGGGGCAAGGACTGATGTGAATGATTCAATAATCTCTGCAAATCGCTGCATAACATGTTGGAACTATTAAAATACTAATAAATAATGACACCCACTGACCTTTCTACATTCCGTCATTAAACCGTTTCTTGAGAATAAGTAACAATGTGATCAGATGAGCACACAAATAAATGTTTCAAATATTGGCCAAACCCTTGATCTGCCCAATCACATCCAGCAATTACTATTAGTAGTTAAGAGACTTTCCAAGTGGTAGTAGAATGATTGCACTTCATCTGTTTGTTTGTTGTGTCACAGGCAAACTGCTTTCCTCTGTCATTGCTGTGCGCCAATATGTTGGTTTCAGATCGCGGTGCTTTTTTGGTCGTGTGATGTGAAATCTAGATTCGATTATTTGCATTTAAAATTATTGGTGATCTCCCACATGAAGGCATAACAATAGCCTCTGACATAGGTATCCCTATAATAATAAAACAAAAAAACATGGTAAGAATCAAGAGTAGTGATGTGAGGCCGCTGTCACGAATATTGCACACCTTTTTATGTGAAACAAACTTTATATATCCAATTTGTTGTGATTTTCCATTAAAAATGTGCAGTTTTTCCTCTACTCTTGGTAGAAGCAATATGTTAATTTAAATATTTGGTGGGTGATTATTTAAAATAGCATAGTAACGGCACTTCTGATTGAATTAACGCAAAATGAAGTCTTGAGCGGCAGAGGTTGACCCTGCACTGTTCCTCTTTCAGGGTTACCTCGAAGAATTGGTCCGCCTACGGGAAGTTCAACTTTCTGATTCAGTATCGCAAAGCAAGCTATTAACTCAGAGGATTAAAGACATAGACCTGAACCACAAGCTGGAGAAAGAACAGCTGGAATACATCATAGTAGAGCTGCAGGACCAGCTGTAAGTATGAAAAAAAAATAAAAATCTTGGTGCTCCCGTCACCTGCACACATCACGGTAGTTATGTTGTGGACTGAACCAATATTTAGCAGTTAAGTCAGATGGAGCGAGTTACATAACTGAGACACTCAAGTGCTTCAGTTCACACCTCAAAGTCACTTGTAACTTGGTTGTCATAGATATTCCTTCAGACAGCAAAATTGGCTGTCTCAATTGTATTATGGAGGTGACGGATGCACTTTTTTGTTTTTCAGATTTGCTTTGGTGAGAGTATAGTGCGCTTTTCATAGCAATGTTTTATGATTAAACATCAAGCTGACTTTGTAATTTCTGAAAGAGCCTCTTAATAATAATTAGGCATGGTGTTTTATCTAGAAGATATAATTAGTGTGTTCCATTTAGAGCCCTGGTTAGATGTGTATGTGAGGTTTTTGTGTGTTTGGTCATTATAATGTAGCACTTACTATTGGGAGGTAGTACATGCTGGAGGTTTGGAGAAATACTAGTAGGATTTCAGAAAGGAGTGATACGAATCTATTGTTTTTGTCTACCACGGTAAAGGTGTTAATTACAGATGGAATATAGGAAGCGTACTTTTGAAAACAGACATTTTTATTCAGTATGTGTCATTATTCCAAACGAGTTTGGAGTTGAGTTTTATCATAAACACATAAGAAAATGTTCACTTCACTTGCACTAATTAAGGAAATATATTAGATGGATATTAAATGGAAAGAGTCATGAAACTAATAGATGGTGCCCATGTTTGATGGTTTCATTTTTATGTGCATTTTACAAACATGTACTTAAGGTAATAAGTATCAAATGGAATAAAAATCTTACATTCTGTACTACCAGGGGGATTTTTAGAGGGGTCCTGTAGGGTTGACAATCCACACCAATTTACATGTATGGTCCAAGACCATTTGAAAGTGTAAAAATATTCATTCCTGAACTGACACTACATTTCGGATCAGAAATTCACCCCTGTGTACAACAGATGTCATGGTTTAACTTTTTTTCTTTTTGTGTTTTTGTTAGTAAATGAACTGAAGTTATGTATGTGAATAAACTCTGTGGCCCAATTTTGGGTTTTCCTTGAATTACTTTACTTAAATATATTAATATTGAGAAAATATAGGGAATCGGTAATTGGGGATGTGTGCAAACTGAAACTACTAAACTAGATTAATATATCGAGTAGCACATGTAGGGATCCACCCCAAATAGCATTGTGACCTCTGGTTTTGGTCCAATTCTATAGGTTAAAGACCAATTAAAGTCAAAATTCATCATGGTGGAGTAAAGAAATGCTTGCCTTATTACATCCATCATGCTGTTTCACCCTGTGCAGCATAGTGTGAGTGACAGGCTTGCAGACTTGCTCTTCAGAAATGCACTGTGTGGATTGGTGTATTCAGCACGGCCTGTGATGTCACAGCAGCTTAACCCTCACTACAAATTTAGCTTTTCACCTACACCAGTTTCCATTAGGACATTGTCCTAAACATTTGGGGAGTGGCTATAGATGTCTGTAATGAAAGAAGAAGTAAATCGCAATTAAAGTTTCCTTTTTAACAGATGTAATGTTGGGGTAACACTGAACGATTCACTATTTATCCTGATAATTTTAGATTAGCGACCCATGGTTGTCTATACATAACTTTAAAAGCATTTTGTCACAGAAGGAGTTTGTTAATGGGAACTATAAAAAGAAAATGAACTCATCAAAAAAGTATATGCAATGTAATTTGCCACTAATCGCTTGCAGCAGGAAATCCTCGCAAAGTCACATTGATCTACACTTATTTTAATTGGTTGCATAACAAACGTGGACATTATGTACATAAATTTCAGAACCAAAAACTTTACTTTAAAATTAAGGATGTGGGGAGGCCAAATATTAATATTTTGTTCCTTCCAAATATATTTCTATGCGTCAATATGTATACAAAATGTGAAAAGGGAAAATGCACATTCCCTAGTTCTTTTTATTTGATACTATGTTGTCTTGTCTGTAGTGTTGACACCCGCCAAGATTCAAAGTTCTCGTAGATAGTGTTATATTGAGGTGTGGGGGGGGGTGGGGAATTAGTATCTACCAAATGGTTGGGTCCAGGACATCGGACTCCCATAGTTCTACTGGTTCATGGGATAGGGGTTCAATATTTAAATACTGACTTTGGTTTGATATCTCTTTCAAACGCCTGTAACAATGAAACCGTATGTGTGTTATGCAGTTCCGAGATTCACGTTTACTTATGTCACAAAGATGCTTATATGTAGTAATATTGTTGACGAAAGTATCAACTGTTTATTGGAACCAACATATAGTGGTCATATAGTTACAAGCAGTTTTCTGTTAAGTAACTTTTTGGGTGATACGTTTTCTCACTTACATTCATATATCCTGAAAGTTTGGAACAATGTTATAGCTGAACATTGATGTCTGTTGAGCCACTTGTGATGGAGTCACGTTGCCTGTTTCCGGAATGATTGGATCTGTATTATTTGATTCTTCTGGTGTTCAGCCTAACTGGCCTTACATCTGGTATACTGGCATTGTGCCGAACCCTTGTGTAGGCACAAAATTCTTAAACCCATTGCTTATGACATAAAGGGCCTGATTTAGAGTTAGACACAAGTCCAACTAACATATTTTGCAGCACTGCGCATGCGTAGTAAAGTGCATCTGGAGTTTATGTTAAACATAACTTGCGGCTCTGTACACCCGATGAGGCTAGTCCGGTGTAATCATTATCAGTTATTTTCGGTGTAAATGCAAGTTATGTACAGTAGCAAGTTCTCATCATTCTATCAGGCATTTTTTTTGCTATTGGGACTAATTCAGGTCATAAGAAAAAAAGATTCCTTATGATTTTAGGTAAATTAATAAAGTGGTAAATTAGGGATTTGGGTGAGTATCAGATAAAATATTACAACATTTAATCTTTTTTTTGCATTCTTGTTTACTACCACAGCCCCAGGGGGGTGCCAGGATCAGCATAGAGCTGGTTTGCACATGTGGGGGGGAAGCACATTTTTTGTGGGCCAAATTTCCCAAGGTAACTTGCCCCATGGTGACCTATCAGTCTTAAATATATTCCTTTCTTCATCATTTGTGTTGTATGATAAAATGTACTAATTTGGGACCAGGCCTGCTGGGAATAAAGGCTGTTTTGCAGTTTGTAACTCACTTTTTTCATATTTTAAATACTCCACTTCAATAAATATTAACTTACAAAGCCTAGAGAATTGACGTTAAGAATTGCTGGTAATATGCAGAAGAAGAAGAATGTTAACTGTGCAGTTGGTCAGGGGCAAATCTTTATAATCTGGAAACTTCAGCTATAACAGCACTCTTACCTTGCACAAATTGTTTATTTTAACGTTTATATATTACTATTTATATATCATAAATATTTAAGCATGTGCTTTGGGTGGGGGTATACAATGGAACTAAGGGCCTGATTTTATCTACTCTAATGGAAAATGCCTACAATACCTTAAATGCATTTGTTTTTTTCTGGTAAGATATTTTTAACTTATTCAATTTAGACACGAGAAGGTGCTTAGATGATAAATACGTTTGATATATGAGCGATTTAGATCATACTTGCCAACTTATGGTAAGTAGGTTCCGGGAGCCTGCTGGGAAAGGTGGACGTGCAGGGGGCGGAGCTCCAAAAATCACATCATTTTGGCCCCGCCCCTGTGACGTAATGACGCAAAACGCGTCACTTTACAGGGCCAATGCCGCGATTCCCGGAGTTTTGGACCTAAATCTGCCCACTTCACTAGGAAGTGGGCAGATCCGGGAGATTGTCACACTCTCCCGGGAGTCCGTGAGACTCACGCTAAATGCGGGAGTCTCCCGGACATTCTGGGAGAGTTGGCAAGTATGATTTAGATAGCATAGCATCATATTTAAATACATAGAGATTTGTAGGTTACTATTTCCTAATCAAAAATTAGCTGTAGGTAACATGCAAATAGGGTAGAATTTACTTGTGATCACTACAATCCATTAATTGGAAAATCTTGTCATCTCTGCAACTGGTGCTGGCTTGTCTGTAAGAAAGTACTGTGCAGAAATGGTGGTAAACCATGGAATAGTCTGTAATTATGTACGGTTTGATTGACAAAGCTTCACCTATGTGATTTGCCAAGAATGATTTTATAGAATGTTCCCTATATATATTATTACCATAGTTAATGTTTGTAAATATTTTGGGGGGAGAGAGGAGGAGACCATATCAACCTTGAAATATATTAAGTAAGCCAAAGGAGCTTTTATCTACAAGAGGAGACCTCTCTGTTCCTGTAAAGTATTACTTAGCCTGCTGTTCAAATATAGTCTTTGTTGCTCCCATTTACTATGTTTAGTGTTTGTGAATTGGATTTGCAATTATCTCCAAGTATGGAGTATAGGAGTCCTTTCTGCTTAGTGATTATTTCCCAAAACATTTTCCTGTTACCTTTCTTAAAACGATGTTTCATCTTTGTAAATGGCCAGGAACGACGTAAGAGCACTACACATTCTATTATCTACTCCAGCTCTGATTTAAGAGCATTTATTTCCATACAAATAAAAGCTATTGGAGATGGAAAGGGGCCCAGCAGGGGCTACATTTTATCATAAGTATTATACTTTAGTAATCTTCTATTTTGATCAGACGTGCACAAAGAAGAAACATAGGGGTACAACTTTATGTATATGTAAAATGCAGTGAGACAAACCTGCTTAGAAGGTGTCACGCTTCAGTGGAAATCACAGCTATGGAGCCTGAGAGGTGATGAGAGCATAAGGTTGTCGAAGTCAGCAAATTGGATAAAGTCATTTCAATTAAAGTCTAGCAAACTTGGTTGTCTTTGTCTGAAAAGATGCGTACGGTACGCTATGTCGTACAAGGGCACGCTACGGCGTGAAAGGGCGTACGCATCCACTACACGTGGCAGCAACAGTAATTGGTCTTTTACCATACATTTGCACAAACACGCATACTTATAAAATAGTACACATTATTGGTAGTTGCAACACATAGTCAGTTATGTCGAAATATAGTAGTATTTATATGTTATATCAGAGTTACATGCATATTAGTGAAATACACAGAACGGGTTAAAGGAATAACATCATGAGTGGTATCATAATGAACCTTGTTACATATCCTACTGTTTGGTGCGCTCTGCGAGGGAATCGCAGAGTGCATACGCAAGTTATGAATGATAGGGAATTATGAACTACTTAAGAGTAAGGAATTCTGGCGGGAAGAGCAGAGCATACCCCCTGCAGAGATGACCCCCTCCTTTGGATTCCTTAGGATGAACCAGCCAATGATTGACGACCCCTTGGACATTCCTGAGACCCGGACCAATAGATGCAAGCCATACCATCTTCATTGTATTACTGT
Source organism: Mixophyes fleayi (assembly GCF_038048845.1). Classification (NCBI taxonomy): domain Eukaryota; kingdom Metazoa; phylum Chordata; class Amphibia; order Anura; family Limnodynastidae; genus Mixophyes; species Mixophyes fleayi. Next base: position 26,772,302 of record NC_134406.1, read on the forward strand.
ACTTGATTGTGTATATAAGCAGCAGCTTGTGATCCAGAGGGCAGACTTCTTGTCCCCAGACTTCAGGATTGAATGACTGCACTGGATCCAGAGCGCCTGCGTTAAGTAACGGCTGTATTTACTATTACATCGCTTGAGCATATTTTTTCAACTTATTGCGAATAAATATTTGTGCGTTGGAAACACAAATCGAGGTTCGACAATCGTTATTGGTTAGCGACAATACGCACATTACAATTTGGGGGCTCGTGAGCTTTGGAGGTTTCGTTGCCGATGATACGCAAGACCAACGGATTTCGGTTCCTCAACAAAGGGTGGAGACGCGTCATAAACGGGTAAGAACGCATGGTGTTCAAAACCTGAATTTTACTCTGTGTTGCGAAACCGAATGTCCGTTTTGCATTATCTAGGGCACGCTAACTAGAACCTAGGGACAAAAGAGAAAACTGTTTCTTTTTTCTGTCATTGTGCGTTTTAACTGTATTGCATTGTTTAGCGTATGTGTACTTCCTGCTGTGCGTACGCGAACTTCCGGTAAACTTGCCACGTGGTTAAACAATCGTGTTGATAGTTATTATACATGCATAGTATAATTACTTGTGAAAGCCTCTGAGACATTATTACTATTGTTGGGAACTTTTGATTTTCTGCGCAGAAAAGGTGTATAGTGTGTGATGTTGTAACGTAGATACACTGTTTTATTGTTGAGGTGCTCAGTTGCTGTCTGACGAGGCGGATTGCCCAACTGAAGGACGGTATACAGGGCAGGTATACCGAATGCGAAAACTGGGTTTTCGCAAAGCGCTACCAATAGATCGCAAGGTTTGCTAATAATTAGTATTGGTAGGCAGTGCGATCCGGTCGCACCGTTAGTGCGAATTGGTGAAGCAGCTAGGAGGAATTATACTGGAAAGGCAGGTTGATTGTATCGACTTTGCACTCCCAGCGATAATAAACTCAGCAGATTTTGTGGTTTAGCCAGGGTATCGAGGAGCTGATAGCCCTTGGGGCCCACAGTGATATTTCTGTATTAGGGAAAAGCGAGTGAGCGCGGCTAAAGGAAATACGTTCACCGAGGATTATAGATCTCTAGCGGTGAGTATAGCAACAGAGTTGAAATTATTAGGTGGAAAGAACAGAGCATTGTGGTGTGTCTGTATTTCACATTTGGCCGGAAGGAACAGAGCATTGCGGTGTGTCTGTGTTCCGGGTAGAAGGTATATTGTTCAACATGGGTGCTAAGCATACGCTAGAGATGGTCAGTGTACTGCCTAAGGAAGGCCCTATTGGTTCAGCGAGGTTTCTCATGTGTAAGAAGTATGGTGCATATGCAACTGTGTATTGTGACACGTGGGTCGGGATGACCAAAGCTTGTGATAGGCCTTTCCCAACAATAGGGAGTTTTAATGCAGAGGTACTGAATACTGTAAAAGATAAAATATGGTTGATCAAGTCAACGAAAAAGAGAAATAGACATAATGATTGTTTAAAATTGTGGCAAATGGAAGGTAACACGTGGCAGAGCAGCGAATACAAACCGGAAATAGGCGTGGCGAAAAGCGCACGCAAGGCGGATGTAACCATTGAGAAGCGTGGCGAACTCAGCGCAAGCGCGCCCACGCCACCTTATGTGGCGGGAGGGGTAAGTACAGCCGTTGTTAAAACTGAAAATAGAAAAATTACTAAGTTGTACCCTGTTTTAAATCAGTTTCAATCAAGTGTATCTGAAAACGAAGATGAACCCACTGTGATTTCGGCCATTGCCCATGCTGTTAATGTACTAGAGGCTCAGCGCAAGTATGAGAAAATGGCTGAGATAGGTGAGAGTAGCGTGATCACTAGGAGTGAAAGTGTTCTAAATCTAGGGCCTGTAAATCCTGTAGCGTCCCCTGAAGTTAGTGTACCAGAGGGTGTGTTCCCGGTCCGCACAATATCAGTTCCCAATGGGAAACCGGATAAGGATGGTGTAGTTCCTTTAAGAAATGTTACAATGCATTGTCCCTGGACTAGATCAGAATTACGTTCCATTATGACTGAATTCCCAGATCCTAGAAAAGAGTTAGCTAAATGTCAGAAATTTGTTAAAGACTTAGGGAATGCTCATGAACCAACCAGTAAGGATTGGCGGGTAGTGTTGAGGGCGTGTCTTCCTCCCAATACTAACATACAAAAATTTATTGGAGATTGTTTGTTGGAGGAAGATGACACCCTGACTGATGAGATTAACCAACGGAATATAGAACAAATTGTCAAACACTTAGCCATCTGTTTTCCAGTAGTAGTAAATTGGAGTAAGATTTTCACCATTAAACAAAAGGATAGTGAAACTGCCTCAGATTACTTTGCTAGAGCTATAACAGCGATTGCACGATTTACTGGGATATCCAACATAAGTGAGGACCCACATCACAGAGAGGTAGCTGTAGGGGTACTGATGGATGGCCTTAGGGAAAATTTAAAGACGAGAGTACAAACCACATTACCTAATTGGAGAGGCGTCACGGTAGACTTCCTTAGGGAGTCTGCTGTGGAGCATGACAAGAACCTTTTTAGAAAAAGGGAAGAGAAAAGTGATAGGTTAATGACGGTAAGTATACAGGCTCTAGAAGGGGTGCATACACGACCACCAGCATACAACCCATATAACAGGAAACCTAAAGTGATCAGGTGTTTCAACTGTAACGAGGAAGGACATTACAAGAGAGATTGTAATAAAGAAAGACCCAATACACATAGGGGTGGGTCACATAGATATCCTCCAAGAAAGGATTCACATAGACTAGAAGACTCACATCTACCCGCGCATATTACGGCAGCAAATGCTGCGCGGGAAATCAATAGTCAGCGCTAGGGGTCAGGTCATACCTGTAGTCTACAGCCAGTGAGGTTAACTGAGAGTCAGAGTGAAGAACCAACAATGATAGTTGACATAGCTGGCAGGAAACAAACTTTTCTTGTAGATACAGGGGCGGCCCGATCTGTGATAACCTCTCCTTTCAATCTACAGGTGACCAGCAAAACTATTCCAGCTATGGGGGTGACGGGAAAAGTGTTACATTATCCTCTAACTAAACCCGCCAAAGTTACTATCGGGCCTCTGCATACTAAGCATTCGTTTCTCTTGGCTGCAGCGGCTCCTACTAACTTGCTAGGGAGAGACTTGTTATGTAAAATGGGATGTGTCATATACTGTACTTCAGATGGTGTGTTCCTAGATATACCCGAGAGGGTTGCACATGAGGTACAGGACATATTGGACACCCCTCCAAGGTTAATGTTACACTCTCCTGTTATAGAACAAAGTCCATCTCAAGTAAAGGGGATGTTGCTGGAAATACCAGGTTCCCTATGGACCAGAGATGGACAGGACACTGGACTGATGGCAAACGTAGCCCCTGTCATGGTCAATCTAAAAAGTGGTAGGATAGCCCCAAAAATCCCACAGTATCCATTAAAACCGGAGGTGGAACTAGGGGTATATCCTGTTATTGAGAGGCTGTTACAACAAGGGATTTTAATTCGTACAGCCAGTACAGCAAATAGTCCCATTTTCCCTGTGAAGAAGAGTGGGGGGAGGGGCTATAGATTAGTCCAGGACTTAAGGGGAATTAACAAAGTTGTTGAGAGCCAATTCCCCGTAGTGCCGAATCCAGCTGTCATCCTCATGCAGATTCCACCGTCTGCCAGTCATTTTACTGTCATTGATCTATGTTCTGCTTTCTTTTCAGTCCCTCTTCACCCTGACTGCCAATACCTTTTTGCATTCTCCTACAGGGGAGTGCAATACACATGGACCAGACTACCCCAGGGGTTCATTGACAGCCCCAGTATTTTCTCCCAAGCCTTACATGACTGTTTGCAATCCTTTCAACCCCACAATGGGTCTGTTCTAATTCAATATGTGGACGATTTGTTGTTGTGCTCTGATTCTTTTATGTCATGTTTACATGATACTAAATTGTTGTTGCTTCATCTTTCACAAACAGGGCACAAGGTGGCAAAGGATAAATTACAGCCATGTCAGACTAAGGTCAAATACTTAGGACACTGCCTCACTAAGGGGCTAAGACACCTGACAACCGACAGAATTGAGGCCATACAACACATGACCCTGCCGCAGAGCCAGAAGCAGATTCGTACTTTCTTGGGGATGTGTGGATACTGTAGGTCCTGGATCCCAGGTTTTTCTATTCTGGCATTACCATTGCAGGAGCTAGTCTCTTCCTCAAAACCAGAACGTGTCATACACACAGAAGAGTCGGAGCAAGCGTTCTTTAATCTTAAAGATAGTCTGACAAGAGCACCTGCATTGGGAATACCTGATTATGAAAAGCCTTTTGAGCTATTTTGTACAGAAGCTGATGGCTGTGCAGCAGGTGTCCTCACACAGAAACATGGTGACGCTAGCAGACCGGTAGCATACTACAGTGCACAATTAGACAATGTGGCAAGGTCACTCCCAACATGTCTCAGAAGTGTAGCAGCAACGGCCCTTCTAGTAAGTAAGAGCGAGGATGTAGTATTAGGACATAATTCAACCATCTATACACCCCATGCTGTATCAGCTCTGTTAAATTCAGCCCAAACCAGACATGTTTCTTCAGCTAGATTCACAAAGTGGGAACTAGCCCTGATGGCACCCTCAAACATCACCATCAAACGATGTAGCACCCTAAATCCAGCTACATACCTTCCGTATGTGTCTCAAGAGACACAAAGGGTGGGAGGTGAGGAGACCCTGGTTGATGATGAGTTAGGCAAGAATACTGACACGCATGACTGTATGGAACACCTGAATCAGACCTTTACTGCAAGGCCCGACATATGTGACACCCCCTTAGAAAATGTAGATTTTACGTTTTATACAGACGGAAGTTGCCATAGACAGACAGAGACAGGAGAGCTATGTACTGGTTACGCTGTTGTAGACGATCAGGATGTGGTAGAAGCTGAACCCCTTGGTCCACCTCACTCAGCCCAGGTGGCGGAACTAGTAGCACTAAGGAGAGCGTGTGAATTGGCAGAGGGTAAATCAGCCAACATATATACTGACTCTAGGTACGCCTTCGGGGTAGTGCATGATTTTGGGGCCCTTTGGCGTCTTAGAAACTTTACGACAGCAGCAGGTACACCAGTGGCACACTCACAACACATAAAAGGACTTCTGACAGCGATACAGTTACCCAGAACAGTAGCCGTCATAAAGTGCAAAGCCCATACCTTTGAAGAAGACCCAGTGTCATTGGGCAACAACAGGGCAGACGAAGCTGCTAAATGGGCAGCAGGGCAACCTATGACTGTATCGACCGAGACTATGATGGTTTTTCAGACATTAGACACGCAGAAATTAATTGAAATGCAAGATTTGTGTTCCCTGCAGGAGAAGGCGGTCTGGAAGGCGAAGGGATGTGGTCAAGAGTCCTCAGGACTCTGGAGGGATGGACAAGGTAAGCCTGTAGCTCCCCGAACATACTATCCAAGCCTGGCTGAAGCAGCACACGGCCTGACTCACCTGGGTAAAGAAGGTATGTGCAAACTGGTGAGAGCATACTGGTGTGCTCCCGGATTTTCCTCTCAAGCTGGTAAGAAAGCAATGTCATGTCTTACTTGTTTGAGGAAAAATGTTGGGAAAACTATTCCAACTGAGCCATCCCACATCCCTCCTACAGACGGACCTTTTCAGGTAATACAAATTGACTATATCCAACTACCACCGTGCAGGAATCTGAAGTATGTGTTAGTGTGTATTGATGTGTTTTCCGGTTGGGTAGAAGCATATCCGGCAGCCACTAATACTGCTGTGTTCACTGCAAAGAAAATTGTACAAGACTTTGTGTGTAGGTTCGGTATCCCTAGAATCATTGAAAGTGATAGGGGTACCCATTTTACTGGTGATGTCTTCCAAAATATGTGTAAAGTCATGGGAATCAGTAGCAGACTTCACACCCCTTACCGACCACAAGCCAGTGGTAAGGTGGAGAGAGTAAACGGTACTATCAAGAACAAACTAGGTAAGATAATGGCTGAAACTGGGTTGGCATGGCCTGAGGCTTTGCCGTTGGTCCTCCACAGCATTCGAACCACTCCTAGACCTCCTCTTAATCTGTCCCCCTTTGAGATACTGTTCGGACGACAACCTCATTTGATCGTGAGTCCACAAGACGACTTAAAGTGTAATAATGAAGTGACTGTACAATATCTTATAAGAATGAGTAGACAGCTGAAACAACAACAACAAAAACTAAAAATGCTGTCACCTGGTATGCCAGAAACGAACTGTCATGATGTTGAACCTGGAGACTATGTTATGATCCGCAATTTCTTACGTTCAGGTTGTTTAACAGACCGTTGGGAAGGCCCGTACCAAGTGCTGCTGACCAGTACTACATCACTGAAGGTTGCAGAGAGAGACACTTGGGTCCATTCCACCCACTGCAGGAGAGTCCATAATCCGGAGAAAGTGCAAGACAAGACTCAGACCGACGACATAGAGCTGTCACTTGTGAGCCTGTTCCGGGAGACCTAAAGCCTGCATATTAAGACACCTGAACCAGAGACGTTGCCTCAGAACTATCTTTCCAGCGATGGAGTGGCGGTTTTTGTTTTTCTTTTGTTCCAGGATTTTCCTTGTTTTTACTTTTTCTAGGACATTCTATTTTTGTGAAGGAGAATGGAGGATGGAGGAGAGTTCTGGGAGTGATACGGATGAAATGGAGGCCGAAGAAAAGTTAATAGGATATCCTGAGCAGCCCATTATCAAACTTGGTCCAGGGGTTATGAAAAGGTCTGCTAGCTCAGGAACTCGGAGGCAGTGTGAGGGGCTATTGTCTGATGAGTATTGTATCTGCAAGTTCTGCAACTCCCTAGTTGACGAGAGATGCATCCAACGATGCCAGTCCCCCAGTACTCTGAATATAGGCGGGCATCCATTGGAGGATTATCACTCCCTGGTGGGTAAGGTGCTAAACCAAACTGAGTGTTGGGTGTGCTCTCACGTGCCTCAAGGGCAGCATAACATAGGACTAGTGCCATTCCCACTAAACATATCCGAAGTACTCGAATTAAGGGGTGGGAGGCCCATAGAAGGGAGGTACAATAACACTAGGTCCCCTAGTCTGACGCTTCGACAATACTCCATAGGCAGATCGTTGCTGTGCCTAAACATATCTCATGCAAAGCGCCTGGAGAATTGGGAGGCTGACCTATCAGATCAGACAATGGCTCGCCACACTCATTTTAGAGAGAGACCCACAAGGTCACTACTAGGCAGAAATGCTGATGGAAGTCACAAGTTAGGGCGTATAACCAAACATAAGAAGGTATCTATTGGAAAAGTCTCTACAGATAAATGTGAAAATATCATTAATGCCGACACGTGTCTAGAGCAGATGGAGACACTAGGCATGGGTAGTTTTATCAAAACTCTGTGTGATATAATTCATGGGCATACTGTTCCTTATGTTCTCCCTGATGATGTGTATTTTGTTTGTGGGAGGAAAGCTTATTCCTGGGTGACTCCGAGTTCCAAGGGCTTGTGTTTCTTAGCTAAACTGGTTCCTGAAATCATGACTATTACTCATGAAGAAATGGTAGATATTCACAAGACTACATCACCACCATACATACACACACAGTATGAACACCGTGGCAAGAGAAATATGATTCCTGGTGAGGAACCCATAGCTACAAAAGTGATTAGTGAAACTGCTGGTTTCCAAGTTATGGTTGCTCTAGATCTCACCAGGACCGCTCGGGGAACATTAAACTTTAAGTATATCCAAGACCTAGCTAAATTAATAGATAATATCACCGAGATGTATGATGACACTTTCAGGTATACTGGAAGGGAGCTACAAGCGTACAAGAAGGAGTTGGTGCAACATAGACTGGTACTAAATTATCTCACCTCTATTACTGGTGGGTACTGTGTGACACTGGCCACCCAGTTCGGTGTCAAATGTTGCACGTACATTACTAATAATACGGAAGACCCTAAAGAGGTTATAGACCGGAAGATGGATGAAATTTTGCAGCTGAAATGGGAATTTCGAAAGAGCCATAATTCTTCGTTATATGAGGTCGGGGAAAAGGTGGCGGGTTGGTTCTCATGGTTGAACCCAGCAAAATGGTTCTCTGGTCTGGGGGAGTGGGTACAGGAAATGATTGCGAGTGTAGGTAAGCTCCTTCTCCTTATACTGGGTGTCATCTTAGCAATTGGTTTAGTTGTCAAATGTGTTCCTACTGTGTTGAAGTGTGGAAAACGGTCTCATAAGAGTAACACTGAGAAAGAGACTGAAAGGGTGGTACCAGATACCGAGATCATGGTCTGTGAAGAAGTATTGTATAATCCTGAACTTGAAACGGTGATTGGGTGATAGTTTATTACACTATCAAAGGGTGGAACTGTCGAAGTCAGCAAATTGGATAAAGTCATTTCAATTAAAGTCTAGCAAACTTGGTTGTCTTTGTCTGAAAAGATGCGTACGGTACGCTATGTCGTACAAGGGCACGCTACGGCGTGAAAGGGCGTACGCATCCACTACACGTGGCAGCAACAGTAATTGGTCTTTTACCATACATTTGCACAAACACGCATACTTATAAAATAGTACACATTATTGGTAGTTGCAACACATAGTCAGTTATGTCGAAATATAGTAGTATTTATATGTTATATCAGAGTTACATGCATATTAGTGAAATACACAGAACGGGTTAAAGGAATAACATCATGAGTGGTATCATAATGAACCTTGTTACATATCCTACTGTTTGGTGCGCTCTGCGAGGGAATCGCAGAGTGCATACGCAAGTTATGAATGATAGGGAATTATGAACTACTTAAGAGTAAGGAATTCTGGCGGGAAGAGCAGAGCATACCCCCTGCAGAGATGACCCCCTCCTTTGGATTCCTTAGGATGAACCAGCCAATGATTGACGACCCCTTGGACATTCCTGAGACCCGGACCAATAGATGCAAGCCATACCATCTTCATTGTATTACTGTACTTGATTGTGTATATAAGCAGCAGCTTGTGATCCAGAGGGCAGACTTCTTGTCCCCAGACTTCAGGATTGAATGACTGCACTGGATCCAGAGCGCCTGCGTTAAGTAACGGCTGTATTTACTATTACATCGCTTGAGCATATTTTTTCAACTTATTGCGAATAAATATTTGTGCGTTGGAAACACAAATCGAGGTTCGACAATCGTTATTGGTTAGCGACAATACGCACATTACAAGGTGTTTATTTAGCAGGTTTAAATAAAAAAAATAAAGGAAATAGTACGAACTGAAAATTGCTGATACTGCACAGGGATTTCTGAGTGAAGCTGAATACTGATAGCAAAGGAATACAGCAGATGCAGGTACAATGGCTGGGTAGAGAGAAATCCGGTATAGTGAAGTCAGCAGCAACATGTGAAAGTCCCTGAGCACAGGAGACGCAGGAGAACACAACTATGAGGAATAGCAACAAAACAATAGTGACCAGCACAGGTAATATAGATAAGTATAAATAGGAATCCTAAGACGGCTTAGTCATGGGGAATAGGATTCCCATGACTAAGCAGTCAAAGGCGAAACGTACGCTTGGCCAGACATCAGGTCATGTGACATCGGACCCATAAGTGGTAGTTACTGATCGCGGTGGATGGCCGCTATTTATCACATTGATCGCCTCCTTAGATCACTCATTTTACAATATATAGAGAAGTGAATGTGTATAGCTACATATGTGTGCTTGGTGTGACTGCATAAAATTTTTAGCAGCCAATCTGCATATAATTGTCCTTCCAGCATAGGGGGGGTGGCAAGTGGTAGATCATAAAGCAATATAATCATACATTCCTAACCTCTATTGGATTGCACAGATAACCAAGGTGGTCAATAAAGGTTTAAGCACTCAGTTTGAAATATGTTTGCTGTTAGCAAGGGGTAACATAGAAATAAATAACCTTTTATACACCAATTGGGAATACTATGTCTATATATGTAATCTTGAATATGTAGAACATAAACAAACTGAGAGACCCAAACAAGAGATGATTCAATATCAAATGTGAGATATAATATCTGCTTTTGATAAAACGAACTGGGACATCCTTGTGGCTCCTGTTTACCTTTATATAAACATCCTAAATTTATATAGCGGTGCATATGACAGCTATAGTTTGGGCAATATCCATATATCTCCTGATATGAGTAAGGATGGTAGGATGTAAAAATATGATGACCCATGGCTATTGAACCTATTGAAGTCATATAATGAGAATGATTTAATTGATAAAAGAAAGTGACTCTTACCTGAGAAAAATATAGTAGTTAAATGAATCCTTTCAAGTGTTACCATGTGAGATCTAAGTTAATATGTGTGATCAGTCCCAACCTAGAGTGTATTTATTTATTTGAATCACTTATTTTTCCTACTTTATCACTATATTTTTATATATATTCGCCTACACTCTTCTGGTCATTTATCATATTTTAATACTACCTAATAAAGTTTTGGTTTTAACTATTATAGTGACTGTTTTAGACTGGAGTGCTGCAAGATTCAACTCTTGCCCTTTTCTTTTTTTACATGATAAATAGGGAATTACCATGTGCAGGAGATAATTGGTGCAACAGGTTAACCCTTAGTAATGACAAAGGAAAAGGCACAATAGCAGCACCTCTGGTGAATAGAGGTACTGCCAAATCAACATTAATGTAACAAGTCCAAGGTTCTGGAGGCCGGAGCTGCCAATACAAAGCAGCATATAATGCAGAAAGCTGCAGGCAGATTCTGATCATAATTTGCATAAAACCACTCAAAACAGATGCTCGTGGTGCTGATAGTGGAAAAACAGCTATACTGGATGTCGAACTTTCTAATTCACAAACACTGGCATGGAGGGCTGATGCGTTTCGTCACAAGTGACTAGGTCAAGGATTTACATTGCAAAAAAAGGATAAGCAAAGTGACAATTGTTTTATACCCTCTAATATGAGATTACAAAGGGACATAAATAGTCACTGAATAGACACTGGTTTATCATGAAAAAGATTAAAAAAACTATTTTAGGTCCTTCACCTAAAGTAGTATTTATTAAGTCAGTCTTACACAAGGAGCTATCCATTTCAAGCTCCTTTATAAAATGTGGTGATTAGTTGAAATCTAAGGGAAACCAGAATAAATTATATAACACCAATCCATATATTAAGTGTGACACTTAATTTGTCATTTATCTAATTGAATGTCCCTCTGGACTTTAGTATATTGGTCTGAAGAAACGTAGCCTCGGGACCCATGTCATAGAGAACATCAGAAATATTAAGAAGGGTTTTGCGGTACATAATGTGTTGAATCATTTTATGTTATTCCATGACTATGCTTTATGGGTATGCTTTGGCAGATCGTAGTGGAGGTTTAATTGCATTATGTAATAAATTAGTGATCTATTAAATGGGAACTTGAGTGTTTAAGTGTTGAGAATAATTGGGATGGTTCTCCTTGATGATGTCACTTGTGTGAAGAAAAGCGTGGGAGCTCCGCTCCAGTGTTTGGTAAGTAGATGCACTAAAGGTACAGTGACCTACACCATCTATATGAGTGGTTGTTTGCAATTTTTGATTTCTACCTTTGTGAGTAGATTTACTTCACTGCTTTTTTCATATGAATAAGGTCCTATTAAGCTATGATGCCCCTATTTTTCTTCTTTTAATGCTTCTGTTCAAAGTGGAAGATTATTTAAGTTTTGCTGCCTGGATAGCATGAGAGGAAGGTAGCAGCATGGAAGAATAATTGGGGTGCATTGGAATCTGATCTGTCCACCTTTTCAGGTGGTGTAATTTTGTAGCTTTACCTATAAAGGGTTTACTTGTTCTATACTGTCGATTAAGGTGTGTTTGAGTTCTTGATGATCGGTGGTTGTTGAGACCTACCTTGCATCAGCTACCAGCTATGGTACCTCTGGGCTATATAGGGTATTGGACATGGGTGTGCCAGTGGGACGAAAAATGGTATATCTACACAGCGTCGGACTGGCCTGCCGGGAAACCGGGTGATCCTCCGGTAGGCCCCAACACTGGTTAGCCACGCCCCCGCCCGGGTCCGTTCTTCGGTTGACAGGCAGGTCAGGTGACACTGACAGCACTGCACTGTCTTTTCAGTGCAGAGAACACAGACGCGACTGTGGCTCTCTGCACATGCGCCATGCAGACAGTCATTGGTAGATGAGTCACATGACTCATCTTGGAAGAAGACCCGCCCACGTTGGAGACGTCCTGCCGCCCAGAGGAACTACACAAAGAATGCAGGAGCCATTGATGATAAGGTTAGTAAAGCGCGCAGCGTTGCAGCAGTGAGCAGCCTGTCATTTTGGGGGAGAGGGACATGAGAGATGAGGGGCTGTAAGGGCATGAGAGAGGGGCAATAAGGGCATGTAAGATGAGGGTCAATAAGTGCATGTAAGATGAGGGGCAATAAGGGCATGTAAGAATAGGGTCAATAAGGGCATGAGAGAGGTGCAATAAGGGCATGTAAGATGAGGGGCAATAAGGGCATGTAAGATGAGGGGCAATAAGGGCATGTAAGATGAGGGGCAATAATGGCATGTAAGATGAGGGGCAATAAGGGCATGCAAGATGAGGGGCAATAAGGGCATGTAAGATGAGGGGCAATAAGGGCATGTAAGATGAGGGGCAATAAGGGCATGTAAGATGAGGGGCAATAAGGGCATGAGAGAGAGGTGCAATAAGGGCATGAGAGAGGTGCAATAAGGGCATGTAAGATGAGGGGCAGTAAGGGCATGTAAGATGAGGGGCAGTAAGGGCATGTAAGATGAGGGGCAGTAAGGGCATGTAAGATGAGGGCCAGTAAGGGCATGAGAGAGAGGTGCAATAAGGGCATGAGGCATAAGGGCATGTGAACTACCATGGCAGAGTGTGAAGAGGGGCAAAAGCAACATGGCAGAGTGTGAAGGGGGGCCAGGTCAGCATGGCACAGGGTGATGAAAGGGGGCCAGGAGATGGGGGGGAGCAAAAGCAGCATGGTGGGCACAGTGTGATCATAAGGAGGCACAGCATGGTGATTAAGGGAACTAGTGTGTGTCTGATGGCACAGTGGGCTTGTGGCAATGTAATGTTTGTGTGGTAGGTGGTGGCTAAGTATTAATTGTGGGTCCTATTGATTTAACGCCAGGACTGGTTGAAATTTTCTAAATGTACCCATTATTTTTTCCAAATAGGGCCGCCAACATTCCTGGATCCAGACAAGCCGCAAATAAAGAAACCAGCAGCCACAGGTGGTAGAAGTGACAAGAACAGGTAGGACAGTCTGTCTAGTTCAGTCTTGGCTAACCTGTGGCACTCCAGGTGTTGTGAAACTACAAGTCCCAGCATACCCTTCCAGCAATAGGCTGCTATATATTGGCATAGCATGCTGGGGCTTGTAGTTTCACAACACCTGGAGTGCCACAGGTTAGCCAAGCCTGGTCTAGTGGGACAATCCCGATTTTTGGTGACTGTTCTGCCCAATCTAAAGGGCAGGTCAAGACTGTGTACTCTTTATATACAACACTATGGTGCTATCTGTCCTTTGTGGGCTGACCACTCCCCCTCTAGTGTCTGGTCTCGCTTCTATGATGGCTGGCCACACGCCCTCTGGTGGGCCCCTAGCGTTGCAGTCCCCCGGTGGGCCCTTCATGCCCCAGTCCGACACTGTATCTACAAGTCCTTCTGTATAAAATACACTTCCATTACTCAGCCAGGAGGGGACTGTATATCATGTTGTTTTTATAGTATACAAGGCTACTGAATTATGATTTGAGGAATGCTATGGAGAGCTGAACCAGGGTGCAATCGAATCATTATTTTTATGCGACAAGGGACTTTATGCTTATTGTAGACAATTAGCTTTCTTCTGCATAGACTTTAAAACAGAATGGAGTTTTGCTTGATGGACTTTGAGATAGATAGAATAGGATATAATAGATAAATAGCATAAAATAGATTGGATAGAATGGATATCTGTCCCAGGTTCCATATATCGTTGGGAGGACTGTGGCCTGAATTAGAGAGCGGGTAGTGGGGAACTGCCAGTGCTATGATAAGGAAGAAGGGATACTACTATTCATGCTCTTTTTACAGGTATCCACAACCTCAGCCTCAATCCATTTGCTGTCCTGTCTGTGAACAGTAGTGGCCATGCCTCCTGCCAGAGTTAATGGTGTCCAGAGTCTACTCTTGGGGTAAATGTATCAAGCTGCAAATTTCTGTCGGGTTTGAAAAGTGGAGATGTTGCCTATATATCAGATTCTAGTTATTTATTTAGTACTTTCTACAAAATGATATTGACATGATTTGACATGTGGCAGCAGAAATAATGTGGCAAGCTAGATTGTGGCCGAGGGAAACCCGAGGGAAACCCGAGGGAAACCCAAGGGGTAGAAGAAAAAATGTAGGATCGAGAGATAGGGAAATTTGAATCACAGTTTCTATCAGGGATTTAACCTCACGCCAAAAGGGGATCAATTTCGAGCAGTCCCACCATATGTGTAGAAATGAGCCTACGCCAGAGCATAAACGCCAACATCTGTCGGAGGAATCAGGTAAGATCTTATGGAAGCGTGTAGGGACGTAATACCTTCGATAGAGGAGTTTATATACATTTTCTTTTATTTGGACACAAATTGAACTAGAGGCGCCATTGTCCCATATTTCATGAACAGTGTAATTTACAGTGGTCAAAGTGGAAATTTAGAAGTGGTGGTATGAAAAACATAATGGGAATATAAGTGAATAGAAGTTAATAGTTTTACAATGAAGGCAGTAGGAGAAGTGGTGGTATGATATACCACTGTATACACCCCACTTCTACCACTGTATATATATATGTATAATGTAAGTGACTGGAATGTGATAGTGTTACAATGAAGGCAGTAGGAGAAGTGGTGGTATGATATACCACTGTATACACCCCCACTTCTACCACTGTATATATATATGTATAATGTAAGTGACTGGAATGTGATAGTGTTACAATGAAGACAGTAGGAGAAGTGGTGGTATGATATACCACTGTATACACCCCACTTCCACCACTTGTAACAATTATGGAATGGAAATGCTGTTTTTCCTTTCATCCCATTTATTCTGCTGGCATGGATTTAATAGCATCACCCTAGTATGGTGATTTCAATGACCCTCACCAGCTCCAGGAGTATGGTGCCTGGTGTGCTAGCCACGTCCCAGGAGGCAAGGGTTAATATCTCCAGGGTTTTGGCTCTATACCCTCATAATGAATTACTGCTCTAACTACAAAAGCATCAGTTTCTATATATGAGCTAGACATCCTTTTAAGATGAACTAATGGCCAATAAAACACTTTAGCTTTTGACACTGAAAGGTCCAGAGAGAAATGTATTCCACAGTATATCTTCCTCTTCTTAATCCCATGAATGCTATTGAGTGCTACAATGCATTTATATTCTCTAACGTCTCAATGAGTCATCCTGTTCTGAACAGCATTTCCACAGTATGAGTGGACATTATTTTCTTCTACTTGAGTCTGGTATTCAGTGAAAATTGTTGTCAATAAAAGATTTTCTGCAAAGAGATGCTGGAAGCATTAGAGCAGAGGTAGACAACCTGTGCTGCTCCATTTATGATGGTACTACAACTCCCAGCTTGTGAAATCTGACATGACATGCTTGGAGTGTTTCACCAGTGGCACTCCTGGTATGGTGAAACTACAACTGCCAGGTCGCCACAGGCTGTCTGCCTCTGCATTAGAGCAGTTTTGTGTTTTTATTTTAAAACTCTGTTTCTATGAAGAAGAATCAGGCATATTTAAATTGTTTATTTTGCTACATTTGTCTGAGGATATCCTCACCACTTCAGCATCTTTAACCTGGCGTTTTCACTACAACATTTTACTTGATGTTTTCGCTGTTACGTTTTCATTGCTTATTTCTGATTTGCCTACAAAGTTAATTGCCTCTTTATTTGCAACATTATTATTGCTTTACTGCAGTTTTCAAACGTGCTAATAGCTATGGGAGGAAGAAAAGAAGAAGGAAGGAGCCCTATTGTGATGTCATTTCTGGTTATTTTAATATACAATGACGTATGCTTGTACGAGAGGTGATAGGAGACGGGCTTCTATATTGAATTGTGCTATATATCGAAGTTACATCGTGGTCCTCGGGTTTCAGTAATCTTTTTCCTTGTCAATTACCCTCTTTAATCCTCACAATATGGCCGAAGTTGTGCAGGGCATAAATGTACACAAAGAAATAGTGCAATATGTATAAATACATTTTAATGAAGTACAAACTAGAACATATACAATATAAAAGAAAATGAAACTGCTTATCTAAAGATCCTTAATATCAGTCTCATCCGAATTTGTATTTATATGTACTTCCTCACCTTTAAAGATCCTGATCTATAGTTTTTGAGAAAAGACTGTTTTTAAGATAGACTACCAGGTCTTGTTTATCAAATAAATTTGCATATAAAGTAAATCTAACTTCACTTCTTCCCCGTCTATTCTGCCCTATCTACACAGTAAAATGGCTGCCGTTCCCTTACAGCACGGCACAATGGCTGCCGTTGCCCTACAGCGCGGCACATGGCACAATGGCTGCCGTTGCCCTACAGCGCGGCACATGGCACAATGGCTGCCGTTGCCCTACAGCGCTGCACATGGGACAATGGTTGCCGTTGCCCTACAGCGCTGCACATGGGACAATGGCTGCCGTTACCCTACAGCGCGGCACATGGGACAATGGCTGCCGTTGCCCTACAGCGCGGCACATGGGACAATGGCTGCCGTTGCCCTACAGCGCGGCACATGGGACAATGGCTGTCGTTGCCCTACAGCGCGGCACATGGGACAATGGCTGCCGTTGCCCTACAGCGCGGCACATGGCACAATGGCTACCGTTGCCCTACAGCACTGCACATGGTACAATGGCTGCCGTTTCCCTACAGCACGGCACAATGGCTGCCATCATCCTCATACCCAGTGAGTTTTGTCCTCAAAATAGAGTATGATTATATTACTATGCTAGGTATATGAGCATTTATTCTGTAATTACAAGCCTCATATTACAGAGAAATACAGCAACTGCCATGTGCTGGTCAGACATATATTGTAGATCACCCTATAGTCATCCACTTGTTGCACAGATACCCACTCCCCAGTACATATACCCACTAACTGCTGACATATGTTGTACAGACGACCCCCCAGCCACGTACATGAAAGCAAGTCCTTTTCAGACAGACCCAGGTGCCTCCTCGTCAAGCCTGCTCTATAGAGGTTTCCAAGTCATTTTATGTATATTGGTAAAGGAAAGTAGGGAAAGCAATGTACAAGCCCAGACTGATATCTTTAGTATCCCACTTTATATACGGCATCTGCAGTTTCCAACAGGCTTGTAAATATGTTGGACTTTGTACAAAGGGTTTCATTTATAAGTGTGTATTGCACAATCATGTAGCCTATTCAGTGCTCTTGAACATTAAGGGGCATATTCAGTTAGGTTTTTGCTCCGCGATTTCGCGCGTGTTAAGTGACAATACGGTACAACATCGTGGATTTCTCTTCGCAACCCTATGGGGTGTGCACATAAATCCGCGATGTTGCGGTATCGGGACTCATGCAGCCGCGCATAATCGTAGACTGAAAAACTAATTGAATATGCCCCTAATAATCCAAAAAATAATGTATACAAATGGACCTGTACTCACACACACTCTTTCAATGGGAGCACTCATTAAGTACATAGTACGCTATGCTGTAGGGAAGCTCTGAGACGTGTTAATGAAAGCGCTCGGCGCGCTCTTTTACAGCGAGTACAAGGTTTTGTACTTTCATCTAGTGTGTTCTATGCCTGTGTGTATGAGCGCTGAGCAACTGGGGATTGTCTCCTTTCTTTGTACCAAAATGTAGCCTAAAACTAGTGTACAAAAAACAAACTCGAAATATTATAAATGATACAATCATTAGCCAGTTGGCAAGGGCAGTAATATAAAAATAAAATAGGCATTGATCAAAACCTTAACTGAGCATCTGAGGAATTAGTTAGTGCAGAGTCTAGGCAGGGAGACCAAGGGCTAGATTTACTGAGCTGCGGGGTTGAAAAAGTGGGGATGTTGCCTATAGCAACCAATCAGATTCTAGCTTTCATTTATTTAGTACCTTCTACAAAATGATAGCTAGAATCTGATTGGTTGCTATAGGCAACATCCCCACTTTTTCAAACCCGCAGCTTAGTAAATCTAGCCCCAAATCTGGTTGGTTAAAATAGTGATTTGTGACCCATATGTTGGGGGCTAATTATTTATTTTTGTTTTCACATGGCTGAGTTTTTGTTTAATGCTACACAGCATAAAATGTAATTAACCACTTTCAAAAGTGCACTTTTTAAAAAAAACAAAAAAAACCTGGATGTTATATAGAACCTTAAATGAATCATAGGTTTTTGTTCTCGATTTCCTTTTCAATCTTCTGCTTGTACAATGGGGGAAAAAATAATATAAAAAATGAACTTACATTTGTGCCAGTGACACAGATTGAACCTAGACCCTTTGTAAAGCTCAGGGGAATAATTAAGATCAGTGTATTGCTGTGCTGAGAAATAAGGCCACTAATTGCAGGAGAAGATGTTTGTTGCTAAGGTCTACTTGTTGAACTTTCTTCACCTCCTGTAAATTCAATGCAATGACTCTCACTGAACTGAAGGAGAGAGAATCAGACTTGAAGTATGTGGGAGTTGTTGAATCCTTTTATGATGAGAAGGTTGGAGAGCAGAGATTCTGACAGGATTATCAGCAGGCCTGTGATGAGTGGAAAATGCAAATTACAGCTGTCTCCAAAACCATTAGCATTGTGTCTATACAGATCAAACAGATGAGTAACGGTTCACTCTTGTTAAAATATTGATTAGAATAAGTTTTCTGCTGAATAATATTCTGTCACTGCTGTGTTGTACATGCATTGAAGGTGATTAAAATATACCCGTTAACATCGGTGCATCTACAATGTACATGTCAGCTCTTCCAGGATTGTCTGGGAGACTCCAGAGATGAGCTAGGAACACACTACAGAATTTTCCACCAACTTTTTATGCCGATCGATTTTACATGTGATCGATGTTCTGATCGCTCGGTCCATGGACTGCATACACACTAGCCTTGTTTAGGACGATAAAAGGAGGAGCGGACGTTCCTTTAGCGACTTTTTACAGCCATGTTGTCGTGAACAATGACTGTAATTTTGTACTCACTGTTGTGGATCGGTCGGAAACTTATACACACTACACAACGGAAACGAGATTGGAACGAAAATATTAAACGGTACGACCAACCAAATGAGGCGACAATCGTCCATTTGTGCAGACTTTCGACCATCGTGTCACTGCACACACTGACCCGACTTTTGAACGAGCAGTCGTATGCCGGCTGATTTAGCCAATTATTGGACGAAAACCGTGCAGTGTGTACCCAGCTATAGTGGGTGGACTCGAGAGAGTTTGACAATCTCCCCTGAAGCCAGGCCAGACAAAGAAGAAGTGGTGCGCAGAAGACAGCATGATGACGCAATTGGCGTCATCATGCTGCAATGGGCGGAGTGTGATGACGCAGGTGGCGTCATTAAGGAGGCCCGCCTGCGAATTCATGCCACTCCCAATTGCATCTCTAGCAGTGGAGCTCTACAAAGCCAACAACTATGATTCACCCAGGTTACAAGCGATATGAACTCAGTGGATCTTGTAGCACTACAGTCCCCATCATGTCATGTCATAATAGTGCTCTCTTTGCATTTGTAATTACATTCTGGTCAGTAAAGCTTGGTCTTTTTTCATACCACTAATAAAGTGCATTTTTTCTAAATGTTTGTGCCTGTGTTTTTTTTTTTTTCATTCGGTCATGTTTTGTTTGTTTTTTTCCTCCCCACAAGGGGAGTTACAATTTAATACATGCTCTAACACTAGACACACTATGGGGGAAGCTCATCCAGATCTTGGTAAACCCAAGCATTCTCCCCCCTAGAAGTATACCCCTGTGATTAGGTGGCCAAGATTTTTATGTGCCATGGAAGCAGGGCAGCAGCTGCAAATACACAGCATTCTATTAACCACTAGTGTATACGCAGCATTCTATTAACCACTAGTGTATACGCAGCATTCTATTAACCACTAGTGTATACGCAGCATTCTATTAACCACTAGTGTATACGCAGCATTCTATTAACCACTAGTGTATACGCAGCATTCTATTAACCACTAGTGTATACGCAGCATTCTATTAACCACTACTGTATACGCAGCATTCTATTAACCACTAGTGTATACGCAGCATTCTATTAACCACTAGTGTATACGCAGCATTCTATTAACCACTAATGTATACGCAGCATTCTATCAACCACTAGTGTATGCGCAGCATTCTATTAACCACTAGTGTATGCGCAGCATTCTATTAACCACTAGTGTATGCGCAGCATGCTATTAACCACTAGTGTATACGCAGCATGCTATTAACCACTAGTGTACACGGAGCATTCTATCAACCACTAGTGTATATGCATCACTCTATTAATCACTGTGCTTGTGATCTGACAGCCAGGAGCCGCTTCTTATGGTTCCTGACAGATGCACAGGAACCACGGACTGTCATCATCATCATCAACATTTATTTACATAGTCCCAGCAAATTCCGTAGCGCTTTACAATTACAATAATAAAACAATACTGTGTAATACAGACAGAAAAGTAAGAAGGCTGTCACTGATAGCTTTCTTCCTGTGCAGTGGAAAGAGGGAGTAAACGCCACCTAGAAAGTTATGATTTGTACACACGTTCTGCTAGGTGAAGAGGTTGTGCAGCAGAACGTGTATGGTGGGAGGTTGGATAAGGGTTAGGGACTTTCTGATTGCATTTTATAGCAGTGCATTTTAAGTGGCTCTGTCATGCCTCCAGTAAACCACATTGTGCATTTAAAAGCTCAAATAAAGATTTGTGCTGAAATATGTATATTAACAACGGGAACCAGCTTTTACAATTCCCAGTTCTAACCATTCCCCATGGCAGAGTGGGAGCAGACATCTGTCATTTTAAATGTCTAGAAATGCTGCTTTATCTGTTTCCTTTATCACATTTGCACACAGCAGCATCCCAGCAATCATTTCAGCAATCAACTGTGTCATTTTGCAGCGGGGACGAGGTCAGATGCCGCAAGTCCCTGAGAATTGCGGCATTTTGGATCTAATTTTGCCCACTTCACTAGGAAGTAGACTGATGCGGGAGGCTGCAATACTCTCCCGGGAGTCTGGGAGTCTCCTGGCCATTCCGGGAGAGTTGGCAAGTATGATCTAGGTGCTTTATATGCCTTTGGGCCAATACCAGCCCTCAGATATTCTTGGGCAAATTTTCTCCTAGACACAGAATGCTTGTGCCTAGAGATGGCAGGGCTTGCTGGTATCACCCCACCTCCTCACCCACACACCCAGCCTCCCCTTACAGTCTGACCTACCATACACTAGGCAGTACTGCAATTGCATGAAGAGAGTGAGTGATGGTTGCAATGAAATTGGCAGGCAGAGAAGAGGAGCTGTTCTCCAAGTTATGTTCCTCCATGTACCAGTTGATTGTATGAAGGTTCCGGGAACAGCGGATGTTATATGCAGTGAAATGCTTCAAATTTCATCACTGAAACCTTCCTTTCTCTATTTCCAAACCTGAATGTGTTACGTTCAGTACAGTATTATGAGATACGAGTCCTATTCTACCGATCCCCTAGGCACAGTGGAAGCAGACAATTTGTGGGTTGGACTAGTTTTCAATAACTAGGGACATCACCGATTGCCACAGTAGGGATTTTTGCAGAACCAGGCCATTTTTTGTAGGCTTAAAGTCATGCGGTCTGCCAGAAAAGAGTGACCCTCACAGGAGATGGGCATAGTATTGGAGATTCAAGAGGGGATTTTGGGGTGATCTAATTTTTTGAAGTCATTCTTAGTGATTTCATAGACTGGTTCCTCATTAGGTTCAGGCCACAAAATTGCTGCATCCACTCTATATAGGCAACAGGTGGACTTAAAAATGTATTTTACTTTTCCTGCATTTGCAGTAAGATAAGGCTTGTTTGGAATTATGCCTACAATAATTAGGTACACGGTGTCATTGAATGAGTTGTTCATTATGTAAATAAGACTTTTAACACACAAAGGCATAATGAAAACTTTGCTTTAATCACCCACACACAGTATTACTAAAATCAAGCAGATTTATGGCATTTAGTGCAAACAAAGCAACTCGCTGCTGCTCAAACAAAACAAAATTCCCACATTAAGGAACCACTGAAAGTGTAATATGAAAATGCACAGCTATAACAGGTGTGTGTGTGTGTGTGTGTCTCTCTCTCTTCCTCTCTCCCCCACTTCCATTTCATAATGACGAGGTTCCACCACTGTTTTGTCGCTCCCAAGGTACCCATGTTATTAAACTGTTGTCATATTAATGCTTTAAGAAAAAAAGTGAAATATAAATAAGTTTGATGTAAAGCAGAGACCGCAAAGAAGTAGTCACTGTGATATCACTGGCCCTGCTCATATGTGTATATCCACTTATACACACTATGAGGTACTGTAAGGTATAGAATCCACATAAAGCAGCAGGTAGTGTGCAATGTGCATTGTGGAAAGTGGACAGCTTTACCTTCACAGGCGCACACCTGCACCTCTTTCCTCTGCTTCTTGGCTACTAGGTGCCCTTCACATTGTGACCTAGCCTGCTGACAATAACAGCTGCTCCGTTCAGATGTCTGTACCATGCACACTTGTTTGCAAAGCAACAGGTATAAATGTGCTTTATGCTGCTGTGTAAGTGCGCTGTACTGACCATCCGTTACAGCCATAGCTTGTTTTTTTTTGACTCTTCCTGTCCATTAGTGACCCTGACCTTGGCTCACATCTTGACTGTGAACTATGCTCCTTGTCTTAACCTATGGCCTGACTTGTGTAAGATTCCCATAGTTAGCTGCTACCTAGGGGGGCAAACTTAAGGGATCCAGATTGTGGCTATAATGCAGCTAAATCCATTACATTTTTGAGGTGGTTGCTATCGAAACTCCACACCTCAGGTCAGCTAGCACCAACTTCAAGCAGCAAACTGAGTCTACATTGTATACTTGGGACCCCACAAATGTTTTATTGACAATTTAGTCTATTCTGGATTATAAAGCAGGACGCCAAGCAAATACCATATTATTAAGTTCCTACAAGGTCTGTACAAGGCACATAGACTAGCTTGTCTACTACTAGCATCAGTTGTAAGAGCTATTTCTGTTCCTGCACCTGCCATGCGTGTGTTTGTACAGTCAATCTCTACCTTGCACATTCCCTCACTACATTGCTGCAATGGAGACCTTAACCATATCTCGCCTGTGCAACAAGTACAATTGTGCTAGTTTGTGTGCAAACTGTGCTGTTATTAATACCCTTTACTGAATCTTCTTTTTTATGATCATTTCTGTCTACCAGTTACCTTGACCTTTATTTTTACCAATGCTGCATTTCACTCTTGTGAAGCTCCTGTCTGGACCATACCCCTTTTGGTACAGAGACAAGCTTATTGCATTTATTTCTGATTTTTTGGAAAGTCGTCAATGTCATGCGTTGGGTGTAAGCACAGGGTACTATGACTAGGTTATCCTGACAAAAGTCTGCTGTGCTATATGTCATGTGAACAATAAAAACATCATTTATCCAAGCATGAAGTTGTTATATCTGTCTGGTGTCCGTATCAAAGTGGTATCATTGTAGAATTACAAAGACAGCCAGATCCTGCTGTCAATCCAGTATAATATACCATAATATATATCTTCACACCATGTTTGCTATGTGCCTACGATTCAGTATCCTTCATTAGTTTCATTAACTGTGAAAATTAGCAGTTCTTTTTTATAAATCAGTTTGTATTTTAAGAGGCCATTTAATGTAAGGGCTTTTGGGATGTACCTTTAGAATTTGTGTTTTATTTACAAATTTATAAAGAGTTTATGTAACAGTGGAATAAGTATGATATTCTGACTTGTAGTAATTTACAGGTAGACTATCGCAAGTATTAGGTTGCTCCCTACCTGCAGTGTCTAGCAGTGATGTTAAAGTATAGAAGCAAAATTGTAGCAATATTTAAAACAAATCAAATTTCACGTTGGAACAGACAGATTTTTCAGAGATGTCTTGTTCCGTCGATACAATCATTCAGTTCCACTTCTGCTTTACCATTCTGACTGCATTTGTAAATTCACCTTTCACAGAATGTATTATCTAGCTAAATAGATCTGAGACAACAACAGTCAATCCTGCCTTGTGCTGTGTTTGCTTTAAGTATTTTAATAGTTAATCTTGTCTTGCCTCTCTTTCCAACCCTCAATTATTCCTCTATTTATGCCCATTGTTTACCTATTGTTTAGTCACCCCCCCCCCCCCCACCAGCATTATTCCAGCCTTGCTACTGAAAGCACAAACATTACAGATAGCAAATGAAAATGTCCCCAGAAAATATTAAGTGTTGCCAATTATGTAAAGGTGATTTATCAAATAATTGCAGTGATGAGTGAGCATAGCTCGGAAGCCTGCGGCAACAGATATCATTGAACATGAAATTACATTCATTGCAGATTAATTGCATGGTTCCCGAGTACGCTCATGCTGGATAGACGCTGCCGTCCCGCAGAGCTGCGCTGACTGTTCATCATGGAGAACTATACACAGCTTGCTCCAATATTTATCCCAGACACAGAGTAATATTTATTATGTTAGTGTTCTGTTACCTATATTAAATATATGGGGGGCTACTTATACTGCTGCCTTACTCGCGTAAAAGAATACACCTTTCTTTTAAATATACAAAAACTTAAAATAAGTGATCACTGGCTCTTTATTACCACGAAACCTTATAGGGATAAGCAATCTTCAAACGGATATTTCTGATCAATTAAAGTACACCTGTTGTCTACAGACAGTGGAGTCAGCTATTATGTATAAAATGCAACCCATCAATTTCGTAATAATCATTGAACCGTGCCTTAGTGATGTGGCTGTTTTCTAGTGAAACGGTTGGGTGCATTTTCACAAATAGTCGTCAGCTGCTGCCTCCAACAGGCGCTGTTAAATAGTGGGGGTCTCAACGGAGTGACCCTGCTTTATAAATAAAGGAAATATAAATATCTGTGCACACTAGAAGCTCACTTGCCAGGCATGCATGGTTGTCCCAAACATCTCCTGAGCCCCTCAACCCAAAATATCAGCAGTTGCGTATGCATAGCTCCCAACAACAGTCTTCTTGGAATCTCGATAAAGCACGACCACCTTTACTATCCTGAAAACACGGGTCAGTTGCCACGTGCACCATTGGCAGATGCACATGGAATCCTCTCACCATGGTGATGGTGCAATGATGACTACCTAATCTCAATCTAGACACAATCTAGGCACAATCTAGACAATTCATCTGCCAGTGTGTGGATCGGCCTCCAGCTGATAGCTCGTCATTGCATTGCTACTAAATCTATTCACATTATTTAACTTTCATTCCACTCAGACTGTTGCAGAAAAGGCAATTCCAACTTCGTTTTTAAAAAGGTAAACAATGGATGTGGGGGTGTGGTATTTTTTTATTATTTTTTTTTACATATGGTAATAATGTATTAAAATGTGTTGTTTTTTTGGGGGTTTTGTTTTTTACATCATTAATTTTGATGACCCGTTACTGTTGTTGTTGATATAAGATTAATTGTTGATATAATCCCCTTAGATTGTACGCTCCTCTGAGCAGGGCCATCTCTCCTCCTGTTTCCACCACTTCTAACTCTGCTCTCCAGCTACTTAGCCCTCCTCCTCGAGGGTCCTTCACCCCACGTCCACTCTCGCTCCCTCCTCCCCCCTGGGGGTCTCCCTGTCTTCCGCGCCCTCCTTCTTGGGCCCCGTCGTTTGCGGATCCTCCCTCCCCCTTCCCCGCCCTCTCTAGCTGTGCATTGAGCTTACTGAGTTGCTGTGTTTACTGTACTGTGCTGTCTCCCATTGTATTGTAATTTTGTTTGTCTCTGTACGGCGCTGCGGATGCCTTGTGGCGCCTTATAAATAAATATTAATAATGATAATAACATAAGATCTAAACATGGTTTGGCGTGACAAACCGTGCAAAGCATGAATGTCCCACTGAAATCAGGACAGCCTGGAGGTGTGACTATTCACACATCAATGTTTGTAAGTGGAGGTTACATATAGCAGCCATAATATCGATGAAACGGTTCCTGTACATAGCTGTAATTGCCAAAATATCTCTCAGAGGAGGGCATACATCCAAGAGTTTCAAATGATGAGATAACATTTTTAATAAATAGGTATATTTAGTTTTTTTCCTCCGCATTCATAGATAAGATCAGGCACTTGGACAGTAAAACTTTCAGTTATGAAAGTTGGGAGAGGGGTTTGCTTTTGTAAAACACAAAAAAATATGTTATATTCTTTTATTTTCTTTAATAGCAGAGACCTAATCAGCGGCAAAATTGTCTATTCCAACAGTGACAGCTGGAATCTCTAGTTACTCGTTACCGCTGCTGGATAATATATAGATTAATAGACTAATCTCAGCATTAATGAGGTTCTGCCTTTTCTTCAAGCAGACATGTAGGGAATAAAATCTTCTCATCAGGCCATTGGGATGTCGGCCTATTGTAATATTCCAGCCATTCATCATCTCCATTTTCCTCGAGCATCCATCCTGCCTCTGTTCGTTGTTTAGCCTTTATTTTGATAGAAAATAAAGGAGTTCACTGTCTATATCTTCACAGGACTGTACTAAAGAATAATGACTTAAGATCGAGACAGGAGTTAACCACTCACCTCACCAATCAGTGGCCTTCCCCAGGAGCTCTGGATGTTAAAGCTGTTGCTCTGGAGACATTGCTGCACCAAAAGCACAATGAACAGTGGGATGAGTAAGTTTAATATGTCATTGTTGTCAGACCAACCCCAACAGGAGTAATAACGTATATACCCAAGTGGTTCATACCAACTGATCGATGGCAGCAATCTGGACTTATGAATCATATGAACTCCTTAGAAATGTAAAGTGTACCTGTTGACCACACACAGTGAAGGCAGCTATTTTGTTATCTGCACTAATAGTCAGCCAATCGGTTCCCAGTAAACTAGTGACATCACTTCCTGCCTCAGTGATGTCACTGGGTTCTCGTTGGTTTCATTCTCCTTTAGCATTGGTTCGAGCAACAAGATGGCTGCCTCCACTGACAGGTACAATTCAGGCTTTGGAATGGCTGAAACATTTTGTACGATGAGTTGTTTCCAGAATGTGTGTCAATTCCAAACTCTTCCTAACACACAGCAGTGATGGCAGAATGTCATATTGGATAGAAGAATTACCTCTGTTTGCTGTCATGGAATCTATTTGCCTCTTGGTACATCTATATTGCCCCCTTAGAGCTAATAACATCTTTAATTGTTCTTCACTCCGGTTTTCGATGACAAGTTACTATTGAAAACAATTAATCCTGAATAAAACAAGAGAGAGTTGATATGTCCTAACGTAAGAGCTTAGTAATACAAAGTAAGCATTGTATATATTCATAGGCCACAGAGTAAACACTGTTTTGTCACAGTGCATTGATGATACTATACATCAATATGAAGAACGTTGTTCTCTGTACAGAATAGTATTTGTCAATTTGCTGGTATATGTTCCGTTTATATAACAAGTAAACCTTTATTTTAAGTATAAGATAAACAGATTGTCATACAAATAAATACCACAAACAGTCCACTTTTTTGTATTTAAAAATACAAAATTTTAAGTGATCTAGCAGTCACAGCACAAGTAGTTGTGTTGGAAATTAACAGAAAAGTAAGAACCACAGGATTGGATAATATCACATCTCTTGGACTCCTAACACTATTATTTTTGAATGTTGTACAATGGGTGCTCACCCGCACTTGCTAGCTCTGCCCGTTCGCCAACAGTTTGTGAAACCCTAACTAAGCTGTGACTGTCACTCTCTTATTATTGACATGTTTAAATTGATGAGCATTAAAGATGCGATTTTCCAGAATATTGTAATGGCTACAGTGCCATGTGTTCTTCTGAGGAGAGAAAGCAAAGTATGCTTAAATGAGTGTTTATTAACCAGCCGTACTGCCCACACACACTGCCAGCTTGTGTTCCACTTGTCGTTATCACTGTGGGATTTCTCAACCTACAGTACTTTTTATCTGTTTACTTGAGGGAAAATATCAAATATATCATTTTACATATTCTTCTTGCAGTAGAAGAAATATATATTAACCGTTCACTTATTTAAGTGTTGTGTGGTTTTGTGTCACTTTTTTATTTAATTTTTTTTTATGAGAAAAAGCAGAACTGGCAACATATTCTGTTTAAAAAAGAAAATATCTGCCCCCCTCCCTTCCAAACCCAAATCAGTCTTAATGATGACCTGAGTCTGTCACACCCACAATTGACGTAAGCCACATCCCTCACAAGTGCAGGGGGCGTGACAGCGTGATTTGCATCCTCAGGATGTGTCATCGCGCAGCAGGAGGCGGGCTATTATGACGCAATTAGCATAACATTTTGGGCGATTAGGCAATTATACCACAGACTGATTAGGTAAGAAATTGGCTGATTTTTGTACCTGGGGGCCCTAACAAAATGTTCCTATGGACCCACAAATCTAGTCTAGTTATGCCCTTTGATACCAATAATGATATATAACAACAAAGCAGTTACACAGTTCAGAAATTATACAGTACAATAAAACTTAGCACTTAACAGCACATATGTATATATAATAAATTACACTGAACTATTCCACTAAAATTAATGTGACAATAAACTGTGCTTGTAGGATAGGCATGGAAAGTTATAGGCATTTGATACGCCAGTCTTTCGTGATTGACGAGAGCAGCCATTTTTGTTTGATTTCTTGATTGTGGTTATATTTATCCAAGCTGCCATTACAAAAAAAGAAAGAAAAAAAATCATTGCAAGTCTTGGAGGGTGTAATTATTTACTAGAAATACATTGACCTCATTTTTAGCTTCGGAACTTGAATACATTAATACGTTTTACTAGTTAATTGCAGACAACATTGCAGAAAAGGCCTTTACAAATTTAGTGGCTATGACTTACAACTGATCGCTTTACGGTCCTTAAGAAGAAAAAAATACTGAAAAATTATTATGATGTTAAAATGTTGGTAAAGCGTTTTCATCACTGATGGAGAATATAATGTAATATGTAATTATTCTCTTTTAATAAGACCGTTTTTGGGTTTTTTTTTTGTGAACGATGGATACCACTGAAAATGTAAAGCTGACTTTTGAGTAGAGTTTGCTAATATATGATAAACTAGAGTTCTGCTTCTATTCAGTGCAGTTATCCCCCAGTACAGCAGTGGTTTAGCCCTGGACTCCTCGCCTACTACCACTTGCATGATTCAGGGCAGATACACACATGCACTTGTGTTGCCCCCGTTCTAAACACAGTTGAACGGCTGCTAAAATAGAGGTCTTTGATCTCTCTAGTGAACAGGGTTCATGGTCCAAGAAGCTTTCAAGGAAATATCAGAATGTACTGATGACCTTGTATACAATAGTGATCAATGACGTAACAGGGAACGGGCATTGATATCACCGCTGTGTGTGTGACACATGCCTCCCTTAATAGGACAAAAGCCAGTTCTAGACTCTATATTGTATTATATCTTGTCAAACTCCCCACATGCTAGTTTTTGGTGGAGTTGTCCATTTACATTTTGTTTACATTAGTTAGACTAACAGGCCATACACAGCCCCTCCATGGCAATACAAATACTCCTTATTATTGCAATTTATCAAAAAATACCTGATGAGCCAGTATCTGCATATGTGAGCATGGACCAGGCAGCTTGACGGGTCTCGTATGGCCTGCGGGACTGAGAGCCCAGATCCACTTCCACTTGTATTGATTTTTAAACTTAATTTAATTAAATTTTTCACATTTTTTTATTTTTGTAAATAAAACAAAATACTTTAAGACAGTTATACGCTAATGCTTTTTTTTTTTTTTAAATGTTTTTGGCTTGTTATCGCCTTCCTAAGAACGGTCCTGAGTAACGCTGCAATACTTGTTAAATGGGGACGCCTTCGCTTGCGTCTTACTGCCAGCAGGGTTATTGTGGTTATTGTTGTCCGTTTGATGTATAGCGAAGAATATCCTTTATCACCTGCACAAAATTTCCATTGTTGTCGGCAGTTCAGTCGGCTTTCTGCCCTAAATCTGCTCTTAAATCCCTAACCGCATTATCTGTCACATGTATAGGCACAGAAAGGCCTTTTAAGTACTGAAAATGCTATGAATACAATACGTACACAAGCCTATACATGGAAAATGTATATAATATATGTGTAAATAATTGTATATAATATGGCCTACAGTGCACATTAAATAAGTAGAGCTGTAATATGTAGTACATTATAAAAAGGACGTTTTAGGGGCACAGCCATGGGCCAAAACCGGCTCGATATAATATTGATGATGTCGTTATAATCCGACATTTTTTAAAAAATGGTCGGAAGGGTTTTTATATATTCCAGAGATATTGACTGAATATTAACACTCTTTATTGTATTATGTCGTCTGTATATTAATACACGTGGGTGGTAGATTGGGATATGGTCCATGAACATATAGCAAACCTAAACTTATCCATAATGGATATTAAACAATGAGTGTTTCGGTAGATAATCAAGCACAAATAAATGGACCTATGATTTTAGCACTTCCTAGATGGTCGTTTTATTCCAGCTTTGGGAATGATAGAAGGGCCCAGTGTCACCGCTTGCTGGCCATAGGGAACAGGGATGTTCATGTGGTTGTGTGCCAATTTTGTTTCCATTTTCCCTAGCATATATGTGCCTATGTATGTGAGCCTAGCCTCAGAGATGATGCTTTAATAGAGCTTTTCCTGACTTGCCAGCCTCCAGCATGTTAACAGATTTTAATTTCTAGCTGAAATCTGAACAGAACAAACAGAACATTGCTATTACCATATGAATAGACATAAGCAGCTCTACAGCTCTTATAAAAGGAACCGACGTGACGCCTCAGGTCAGACAGATTTCTTTAGAATAGAGTTTTAGCCGGCGGTGCATTAAATTACTGCCTACGCTATTGTCCGCAGTTTAATCACAGACAAGTCAACTTTTTTCCCATTTTGGATTGTTATATATGGAGAATCTGGGATTTACTGCTGTGCCAAGACTAACAGAGGGCTGTCCCGGCCTGTAGGGATGACCAGGGCATCGTGCCCACTAGAGCCCAGCTTATGTATAGAGCTGTGTAATAACTTGTCAATTTGATGATCTCTCTCTCTCTCTTTTAAAGAACCACTAAAGCTATGTGTCATTTTTATATAATGACTCTGTCACACTGTTAGTGTCCTACATCTATATTGGTCCAATATTGCTACCTATATTGCAGCTTGTGTGGCCAGAATTATATATACATTGGTTGTCTGTATTTTACCAAATCCAATATAAAATATATCTACTAACATACAAGGCCATAAGTAACACTGCACAAAAATACATCTCTTCCATTGATACAAAATATCTCGCAACTCATCGGTTGATCTGTCTATCATCCACTAATTCTATATTATGATAGATAGATATAGATATAATTATATTCAAATCTAAAAGCTTATCAGAACTGGAAATATTTGAGATAATTTTTTGATGTTGGTGGAACTGTTTTCTCTTATGCACATCATGCTTCCAGCATAATGAACGATACGGTCACCAGAGATTCTAAATTTGATATGGCGTATACCGGATGTATATAGAGCATACTTACCTACTCCCAGAGAGGGGCGGGTGGGGGTGGGGCGCAGCCAAACGCATCATTTTGGCCCCAATGCCACCCACCACCCACGCAACGGAAAATACGTGTTTTGCGGGGAGCGGGGCCGCCAAAATGGCTAGCGGTCACTAGCAAGGACTCTGCACTGTATAGCGTTCACCAGCAAGGACTCTGCATTGTATAGCGGTCACCAGCAAGGACTCTGCATTGTATAGCGTTCACCAGGAAGGACTCTGCATTGTATAGCATTCACCAGGAAGGACTCTGCATTGTATAGCGTTCACCAGGAAGGACTCTGCATTGTATAGCGGTTACCAGCAAGGACTCTGCATTGTATAGCGGTCACCAGCAAGGACTCTGCATTGTATAGCGGTCACCAGCAAGGACTCTGCATTGTATAGCGGTCACCAGCAAGGACTCTGCATTGTATAGCGGTCACCAGCAAGGACTCTGCATTGTATAGCGGTCACCAGCAAGGACTCTGCATTGTATAGCGGTCACCAGCAAGGACTCTGCATTGTATAGCGGTCACCAGCAAGGACTCTGCATTGTATAGCGGTCACCAGCAAGGACTCTGCATTGTATAGCGGTCACCAGAATGGACTCTGCATTGTATAGCGGTCACCAGAATGGACTCTGCATTGTATAGCGGTCACCAGAAAGGACTCTGCATTGTATAGCGGTCACCAGCAAGGACTCTGCATTGTATAGTGGTCACCAGCAAGGACTCTGCATTGTATAGTGCGCATTGCAATTGACTCAACATATCTCGATTTGAAGAGTATACAATGTGGTGTTTTATTGTTGCTAATTGGCATAGCGTTTTTTCATAAACTTCACTAGTTATGTAAAACTTGCTCATTTTAGTGAAAACACCATCTACATCTGATTGGTCATGCTCACTTGTTAGTTTTTAAAGCAACCTTATTTGTGCACATAAAAAATAATTCCACTTTCAAGACCTCCAGCTGCCTGACTGCTCTTATTTTGGGTGGTTTTCATCTTGTAATAATGTAAACACCATGGAATATGTTTGATATTAATAAATTAGCATGAAATTATTTGGTGTAAAAAAAAATAAAAAAAAAATGGATAGAATAGTATTTGTGCAAAGGTGGAACCAGCTTATATTTCTTCATTGCTTTTCACAAACTACAGAAAAGGTTACGTGGCAACAAAACACTGAGCAACTTACGGCATTTCAGCAAGCAAAATATCAGGGTGATTGAATTGATTAATGTGAATATTACAGGAATACATTCCTGTAACATTCAAAGAATATAATCAGAATGTGGCAAGAGAAACACCTCTGAATATAATAACAATACTTATAATAATATTAACCTTCACAATGTCATTTAATATATTGGATCATTTGTGACATATTTGTAATATTCACTGAATTAATATAAAACTGAAATATTTTTAAACGTAGCTGGGCCCACACAAGGTACATTACCTGCAAATGTGGTCAAAATGACCACGTTATCTGACAAAATGTATCAATGTGTGTCCAGTTTTGAGCTAAACTTCTTTTATATTTCAGGGCTTATTTATGATCATGCCAATAATGCTCTGTTTTGTGACCACATTGAAAATGTGACCATTATTACTGGAGACACCTGGATCTGTGTGTTAACATGGGGGCGTCTGCTAGAGCTGCAAATGTTATATCTTGTGATGGGAGGACCTGGGTAAATCAATGCATTTGCAGCTAAATGAGGGCACACATTTGCATCTCAAATGGCACCCGCATGAGAGAAGAAGGTTTTGTTTGCAGGATGAGATCTGTAAATGAGATTGGAGGGGTGGAGAGAGTGTTCACCGCTTAGCTGGTGGCTGCAGAGCCTCTTCTCCTCCTTATAGGCGCTCAAGAGGTGTCGGTACTCCAAAGTTATCATATACTGTCAATTTGTACCATGCATATGCACTTGCTGCTATTAACCATACAAATACGCATGAAATAAAAAATAATCAAACACTCAAGTGTGGCAAATGTAATGAAGATTCTCATTTATTAATGCATTAATTAGGCTGGAGAAGTATTTTAGTAGAAACATAATTTAATAAAAGTTATGATTCTAAAGTGACGACATAGAGGACTTTGTAATGATATTTTTTACTGTTCTTGTCCTGCGCAAATAAGCAAATGTAAGCATTGGCTCATATTACTGCAGTAGTACCAAATACTCGCAAATAGAAAAGTATTGTATTGTTGGATCGATGCGAGTTCCTGCACTTTGATGCATGACCTTTACTGTCTCTGATTATGGGGGAACATTTTTCTTCTATGCACATCAGATTTGATGCATACATCTATTTTAAAGGATGCTGCAATGGAAGCTCAGTATGGTGATGAAAGTTACTATAAAATCATTCATTGGGCCCAAAACTAGAGTGAACCTCAATGGCATGTTTGAAACCAGAAAAAAAAACTTAATTGTCCTCTGTCACAAAATCATTAACCATATAAGTGCATACTGTAGATTATTGTGTATTTAACTTAAAAATCATATTAAAACATATGCTGCACAAAATATATTTATTTCAACTAGAATGGGCCAGGATTTAGTGTTGGGCCGTACGTCATACTTTCCAATAGTCCCACTTGTGCTGTGACAGTCCGGTTTGTGGCATCCAAGTTGGGAATGATTCGGGCAGCTCAGGTCTAATGCATCTTGATTTTTCAGTTGGGATCGTTGACAGCTATGCTGCATACCCCAGTATAACACTGATGCCATCAGCTAATCAGAGCCTAAAATGTAAAACCAGAATAAAAATAACATATGAATTTGGACATATGGTCATGTCATAGTATATCATTGAATAGCTGAACATTGTAGTTTTGATATTTTAATATTGTATCTTCAAAGGGGAAGTTTCAGTTGTTATTTGATGATGATATTTTTGTATTTCCTGGGATTTATACCTTCCTAGTTATATAACAGGACGATTTAACAATTTGAGCATTAAAATGCAACTGGCTTGTGCTGGGGGGCTACAGGTGCATGAAGTTGCGCCAAAAACAAATGGGCAAACTTAAAACAACAAAAACTGCAGTGCTTCTTATGACCACCAGGGGGATGCACAGCCCCTCTATTCAAATCATGTACTCTACATTGTGTACTGTATATTGCCCAATTACAATAATTATACAACTTATGTAAAAAAACAAAACAGGAAACGAAAAATACATACTCTTTAACATTGATAAGAGGAGCGATTAATGGACAACAAAAGGAAATAAAGGTTATGTTAATTACAAGATTTAGTTATTTAAACAAGGGCAAGGAAGGGAAGGCTGACGGGTGCAAGTAGCGCTTTGTATAAGGAATGTGCTGTTCAACAAAAACAAGGCAAATACGTTCGCTCTCCAGCCATGAATGATCACATCCTGTCCTCTAAGACACAAATCAAGTCCCATTTTGAAGCTATATGTTCAGAAATGTCATTTTTAAAATCGGTGTAAATTTAGTGCGTTTATTGAGCACCCAAGTGTCAGAAAAATCAGGTTTGATTATCTGAGGACGAGAACAAGGAAGCTTATTGGTGGGTATTGCTGGGTAGATAGGATGGGCCTAATGCATTCCAGATGTCGGTCCATAATGTTGTGAGGTATTGCAGGGGTAAAAGAAAATATCAGAAGATTGATGCATGGTGAAGTGTACCAACATTAACTATATTGTATAATTACAGTTGTTTACTATCTTACTGACACTTAGGGGTCTATTTAAGATCCTTTGCAAATTTTGCCTGTTAATTATCATCTCTTATCGCTGCTATTTACAATGATATGATAACGGTATAATTTGCCAATTAACTGACGGTGAGATAGCTGCTCCAATAAGCAGCTCTTCCTGCGAGTGGTAAAATCTACTCTCTATCCGCTGATCACATCGCTGTAAGAGTGTTCTGTCACGGTCTACTCTTTACACATGCATGAGGCTGCCCTTGCACACAGATGTTGAACTGGGGGGGGGGAGGGTAGGAACGTCCAGCCTGCCGGGGAAGAAGATCCCTCTACGGCTAGGCTTTTGCTATAGTGCGAGAACTGCTAATGCCATCTGAAGATGGCAATAGCTAACGGAGGCAAGCTCTGAAACTGTAAGCTTCTTAACTTGCACAAGCGCACAGTTCCCATAGAGGATATGGGGACTGCAATACTGAGAGATAATTTTATTAATCGCTGAAGATATCTCATACTTATCCACTCTCCTGGACTGTCCGGGAGACGCCCAAATTTCGTGGAGGTTTCCCGGACTCCCAGAGGGGAGTCCTGGAAGACCTACCAAACTCCCGAGGGGAATAGACAGGGACAGAACACTGGTGGCCAGCCAGATAATCATAAATACTTACAGCTGCACAGATTATTTCAGAAGTTGTGTCTTTATCTTGTTGGAGACAGTCACCTGTCCATGTATCGTGTGGTTGTGTTAGTGAAAAACGGGCTGTATGTGACATGAGCTGTATCATGATGTGAGGAGGGGAATGGAAGCAGACTTAAAATTAGATAAATTGGAAAGGACAGGGTCCTCCAACAGCACAAAGCAGCGATTTAAGGCTTCTCTCTATCTTTGTAGGAAAACTGTGATGACAAATGCACCTCTCTATATGAAAGTTCATACATCTAACTTATTGTTTTTGAGGTAAAATGAACGTCCATTACAGTCCTAATTATCTTGTTACATTTTTGTTTTTCAGTAAAAGTTTCCAAAGTTTGGGTCACTTGTCTGCAGACGCCAGTCTCTCTCAGATCTCATTTGATGCTGGTCAGTCTCAGGATGGGAGTGGAAAACAGGACAGTTCCCACTTAAGTGAAGGTGTGTTATTGCAGAATTACATTCTCTCATTCCTCCTAATTCATATAGCTACATATTAGATGGTAAGAGAGCAGAGGGCACCCATGTAAAGTATTTATCTATTCAGGTTTCCTGTAATACAATGGTAATAATTTTTGCATTAAAGGTGATGCTTCATCATGAGTGAACATTATTCTGTACTACTTCCGAAAAGACCTTTTTCTATAGCTAAGTTTTCCAGAATGTTTCACTTATGTGTTGCTTAACTCTCCGTTGCTGCCACCCTTACACCTGTAGCAGGCTAGGTGATTGACACAGAGGAGAGAGATTCAACATGTATTCTAGCGGGGTACAAGGAGAAATATCCTCTGTCGCTTTGTGGACATTAAAGAGATGGTGTTGACAGGGTTTTATTTCCAATTTTTAAAACATTTTACACATATTATAGGTACATATGAGCTCTATTATTTGCCGAAACTAGGGCTGTTCATCTAAAGGTCCATAGGACAGATATCAGCTTCCAGGGCTCTTTATTAACCCTATTGTGTAGCATTCTGCAATGGCATCCATTCTGAAAGGTGTTAATAACATACATACAGGTTTTCCCATGAAAACATTGGTACACGGTTGTGCACTATTTGTTACACTAAGTAACTATAAACATCAATAGTGTACTGCACTGCCATCTAGTGGAACAGACTGAGTAACTACACAAATGCTGATTTGGCCATAGATGTATTGAATAGGGCCAGACTTACTGAATCTATTCAAATGTTTTGCTTCACTGGTTACTTATGTAATACTATATACAAACTACATGAAGACACTCTGCTATGTTTGCACATATACTTAATTAAGTTATTTGTTTTTTTACAAATTGTTTTGTAGTTTATCATTAGTTCAGTGCATTTATTTATTTTTTATTTCATCATTAAAAATGAAGCAAATACTAACAATTTAGGATTAAAACAGGAGTACTGACTCCTGTCACACAGCTTTGATTTCATTCTCTGATATTTCTAAGCACTGACTGGGAGCAGAATTGTTTTTAAACAGAGTCAAATCAGGGGGTTGTTCGTGTATCCAAGATTGTAGAATACATTTTCTAGCTACTGAAGCCCAATATCTTTATATGATAGTGATTGGGCCACGAGAGATTTGAATAGGGGAAGGAGTGTATCATCTTGTGGAAAAGGTGGCACACGATTTGCTAGCTGTGGCTTTATACCATTTTCTCCCAAAGATTCACATCCCCTTTCAAGTTTCCTACAGTCAAATACAGTAGCCAGGTTTTAATCTGGGAGGAAGGAGAAATCCAACTTAATTTATATGGGAATTGAGAAGCAAATAATAGATTTATTGCAGTAAGTAATACTTTGGTTCAATATTTAATATTATAAACTGTTAAATCAGACTTTTATAAAATAAACGTTATTATTCAAAACACACATGGCTTTAGAATTTTGACTGGGTGTTTGCTGATGTCTGGTTTAATAATAAATTAAGCTTAGAGTCCTGAAAGTACACAATAGATGTGTTTTCTCTATGGCAATTATTCCCAACAGGATTCCTAACTATGAATGTATTTTCTGAATTCTTCTTTTGTGGATATGGAATGAGCTGGGCTGGGCCACCTTAGATCTGTATTATTATTATAGCTTCTAAAATTAAGAAGCTTGGCCCTGATTTATTAGTGATCTTATCTTGTGCAAAAGTTAAGATGCTTATTTTAAGAAGAAACGGGGAGATAAGAGTGAAGTTGAGGATTTTCATCTTAACTTAAGAAATTCTTCACTTACTCAGTGGATTTTACTTCTTATCTCCCTTTTCTAGGCATGCACAGAGTGGATTTGCTTAAGATAAGCAAAAAAACAGCAGATAAGATCACTAATGAATCAGACCTCTTGTATTTTATTTGAGATATTGACTTGTTTGTATTTATTCCCCATTTTGTGCTTATTAACTTTTTATAGTTTTTAATATCATTCTATACATTTTGAGCGTGTTATTTAACATTAATAAAATTTGTGAACTCCGGAGCCTGTTTATATCCTTTTTTTTTTCTGCCATATTCATTTAATTGTTCATTAGTATATTCTAAAAGAGATAATACGGGTAGGAATCTCACTAGATTGTCGCTCCTTCTCTATTTTGTATAATTTGCCAGCTGCTTATCAGTCGGAATCGGACATCAGAATTCTAAAGCTGGGTTTGTCATGTGTGCTCAATATAGGAGTTTATAGCAAAACTAAAAAATATTTTTATTAGTTTTCATTTGTGGTATTAAATAATGGGCAATAGATATTATTTTTTCTGCAATAAGAATATTATTTTTTCAATTTTGTTCTTGCACCCCGCTAAAAATACGATTTACGGGCAACTTTGACAGAAACATACTCATTTTATGCAGTATTGCAACCAATAATCCACCTAAATTACAGTTGAACTAGTGTCCCATTGTATTTTCTCTCACTGTACTAATACATATTGGATAGCGGTGGCTACTTATTATTTTATAGGTAATTACCCCCAAATTATGTTACCTGTGCAATTCCTCGTCTTTGATCTCAGTCACCACAATTCCGCATCTTTATTTAAAATCAGGTAAAGAAGAAACTCCATCTTTACTAGGCCTCTGTGGATCCCTCACATCCGTTGCAAGTTACAAGTCCCTCACAAGCCTCAAGTCCAGCGAATGTCTCGCCAGTCCCACCACAGAGATGACAAGCCCAGGTCTAACCCCATCCTGAACCAGGAATACTGACAGGAAAGGACATGCTTTTTTGTTTTTTTGTTTTGTGTTTCGTATGCAAACTACATTCCATGCCTGAATGGCTGCAAAGAGAAGGCACAACGTCTCGTTAAACCTCCACTGATCAATTTTTTACTTCATCTCATTACGTCGCAAATTAAGTGCATTGTGAACTGATAGAACCATGGTTCAAAGTGTACAGCTCCTAATACATTATTTTTAATATATTTTAACGGGGGATAATTTTGAAAACTGGTACACAGGTAATTAAAAAAAAAAAAAAGTTGTGCAACCAAGCAAGTTCTAACTGTCATTTTTTTTTTTGTACCAATCTTAATAAATGTCCCCCTATGTGTCTATAGTATTTAACCTTAAAACCAACAATGCAACATTTGTACTGACATGGTGGTAAAAAATGGACTGAAATGCGTAGACGGTATAACACTCATTGTTTCATATGGCAATGTGGCACCAATTGATTGTTCTTGCCTTGTATTATTTAGTTTCTAAGCTTCTCTTGTTTTACATGCCATCCGCTGGTCTACACAGCTGTTTATGCCTTTTTTCTATTTTTGTATGTGCGAGGTAAATACTTCCATTAAGAAAAGTAAAACAAGGAAATAAAATGTGGATTGACAGCAAATATTCTACGGTCATTTATTTACTATAATGACAATACATCTGTAGATGCTAAAAATGATATAGCGCTTGGGGGGTTATAACTTCTGGCTTGTGACTAAAAGGATGACTTGTAGTGACCATACCTGGGAACTTGCAGTTTTTAGGTACCTTGCAGGGTCTCTTGATGTTGGCCATAAGCCCAGAGTCCCTGATCACATGTTTAATACAACTTTGTCTGCTTTTAATGTAATTTCATGTGTATTCCTCTTTGTTAGTGGTTTCCAAACAAATAAATACATAAAGTCAGGGGGTACTTCTGCAGCAAACCAATTATTTTTTATGACATGATGCACAGCAGTGACTGACTATATACAATACATTTAAGGGGCAGGAGCTCACCTGAAATGACTAGATACATAGGGGTAAATTTTATCAAACCTTTGAAAAAAGGAAAAGTGGTGGTGTTGCCTATAGCAACCAATCAGATTCTAGCTATCATTTATCTAGTCCATTCTACAAAATGCTAGCAAGAATCTGATTGGTTGCTATAGGCCACACCTCCAATTTTCTTTTTCTTATTTATACTTGCCAGGCCAGTGATATTTACTTAACCTGTGATCCAGCACTTATTGAGCAGTGAGTGCATACAGCTAATTCTCCCTCTATCATAGCAGACCGAGGGGGGGGTTCCTATTACCAGGAAACCCCCCTCCAAGCCTGGGGCACTGTATAATTGAGGTGACTGGACTCTGCTCCCGCTTCACACGACTCTGCTTGAAAAGGGAGAGCTGCGTGCACCTAACAGTAGTGCACACAGCATTGCCCATGTATATTATGGGGATAGGAAGAGTTGGAGAGCATCCAAGCACTGTCTAAAATTATAGTCACGCCCCCCATGCATGCTGGTCACGCCCACTAGCGGCGTGGTGTGGAAACCCAACTCTACAAATCCTGCGTTTGCCCCTGTCAATTGTTGTGATTTAACAGATAGAGTCTACACAAATCCCTTACTATGCAGGGATATAAGATGTATACACTGAGCTTGATAAGTGCTGGACCATGGGCTACGGATCATCTACCATTATTGAAGTAATAGGTGGATGATGAGCTCTAGAAACCCTTCAAACCCCTGTGAATATATGGTTGGGGTCCTGGAGCACAATGATACCGCACAAATCCTATTTATGTACTTATTATTCTCAGGTGTTCTACTGCTTCTTGGTTGTATTGTTCTATACTACGAAGTCAGACGTAAAATACCTGTTCCTATCACTTGTCAATTTATAATAGATAATAAAATATTTATTTATGATCCATATAATATTATATATTATATATAATATTATTTATTGTTTCATGTTATAAGTTTCCTCCTATGGTCATGTAATTTAGTATGTCGTCATCTCTTGACAAAACCAGTTGTGAACAAAAAACTTTTTATTAGTCATATTTTAATATTTTTACTATTATACAGCTGATAAAGGTTAAGGACCCCTTGCGTAAAGGCTGACTTTAAAATCTTACCAGTGATGGAAAACACAGCAGTAAAGTGGTTTACAGAAAACTTGCCCTCCATATTATTTCATACTTTTTAAGTGTACCGGTCACCTACACACAGTGGAAGCAGCCATTTTGTGGGCCAAGTCATTATTGAGACCACCAGTTCACCAAACGCTAGTGCATACTTGCCAACATTTCAAACTTCCCGGAGGGGAGGTTGAATAGCTCGTGTGGGAGGGGGGGTGGTGATGCGATCATGTCTCCGTGGCCCCAACTCCTGCATTGCAATGCCCCAATTAGCTGCATCGTGTGACGGGAGCAGGGCTATGATGACACCTTTGCGTCATCAAGCCCTGCCTACGCCCACTTCAATAGTGAAGTAGGTGGGTTTCCTGGAGGGTAACCTGTTTGTCCGGGAGACTCCCAAAAATTTGGGAGTCTTCCGGAACGGTAGGCACTCTAGTGTCATTACTAAGGCATAAGACACAAATTTGAGTAAACTGATCCCACAAAATGGTTTCCTCTTCTATGTATTAGCTACAGGTACACTTTAAATGTCAGCAAATACATTAGCAAAAAATGATTAGGAATTTGTTTATTGATTGCAAATATGTAAATACAAGGATAACATTATTTGTTTTGTACAGCACAATGTACTATTTGACCTCTTCACTGTTGACCCTTAACCTGGAACCATTACTAGGTTGTGTTTTATAAACCCTCAAGGAAATTTTTTACAAAATAGTCCAGTTTACTGCACAGACCTGGTGTGGTGTCACTAGAAAATATAATATTATACCTAAGGAGAAATCCTGCTTCAGTCACATGGAAACTAACTTTAATAACAATGTGCCATAACTTTTATTACACAGCAGAGGTGGGTTCATAAAATCACAGGAGCAACACATTACTGTAAGAAAAAAATGGAGACACCCGATATGTATTTGTGCTTGGTCCCCTCCAAAGTAATTTCTATAATGTAGGTTTCAGGCTGATTGATTAAAAAAAAGATTTATTGCTATGCGGCCAGGGGGTCTGCACACCAGCGAGATGTACCTGGACATAACATTCGTCCCAGGGTGGGGTGTGAGACGTCCGTTTTGACCACGTATGTCCAACTACTGCCAATTCCTCTGCCGCATCGTGATAAATGATGTGATGTGGATAGTGTTTACCCCGTTAAGGACTCATGTATATTGTTTACAAATTAAATAATGCTTATTTTTATTGCAGATGCCAAATATCAATGAATGTCATTAAAAAAAAAAATAAGTCACATTTTTATTAATTGTTAAACGTTCAATAACTGATGCTACAAAACTGTACATTCTCCACAGAAGTGGTCAGCTGTTTGCTAACCCCTTACATCCAGCATCTAACCCATGCCATCTAGAGTGCATAATTTTTATGTATTATTATTTTAAATACTCCATTGTCAATACATTGTCCAATAAAACAATATCTTGACAACCATGCTGCGGATTGTACTACATCCTATTGCCTGCAGAACCTAGCTTTGATTGTATTATTTATTAAAGTGTACCTGATTGGCTAGTAGCTAGTGACATCACGGAGGCGTGAGGACGTCACCCTTCAGTCGCTGGATCCTAGCGAATGGGTGGGCTGCTATGGATATTGGATCAGCCCACAGAATGACTGTGTGTAGGGAACAGTTGCACTTTCTATAAACACATGATTTTCTTCTAACCCAAAGGTGATTTGGGGAGGGAACAATGTAAATAACTTTGCTTAACAAAACCTGTAATTGTATTCAGGAAGATGAATTAAATATGTGGCTTTTTAGTGTAATCACTTCCATTAGCTTGTCGTTAACAATGTTTGTTAAAACGGCACCTGGCAAATAAACATGACATTTTCTTAATTAGTTTTGATTCATGTGTTTCTTCTGTTGCTGCTATTTCAGTGTTTTGTGTCAAAAAAAAAAAAAATAATTTAAATGGAAAAATGTTATATTACATAAAAGAACATATTTCAAAAGCTTTTGCAATACTGTCATAGAAGCACTTAGTAAGTAAACAAACATATTATTAATCGGATGCATTTAAGGTTCAATTTATAATGCATGGTGATTATAAATGTAATGATTTTATTTAGCAGGCAAAATAAATGTACCATGTTCAGCTCTACAGTCTGTAGATGGAGCGTTGGAGCTATGAGTTGTACAAGGCCGAACAAAGAAGCAAAAGGGTTGTGGAACCATTTACTGCAGAATGATCCCTATGGCTTAAATAGACACATTCCTTAGTCTATGTAGCAGCCTAGGTGGCCCTTGTACTGATTGTCTTATACTGGTCACCATGGACGGACCAGGGGTCGGACTATTATTATGTGGTCACAGGTTCAGTGGTCAGGCAGAATAACTAAACCATAGGGGACTACAACGGTGGTCAACGCCTGAACAGATTTACCAACTTGCCTGAGAATAAATAGGATTGGTTTTTAAAGTATTTTGATTTGCCACAACAATCATTTTAGGTCCACACAGATCATTGTCGGGCAGATTTCTATTGAGATTTATTGATATGCCTGATCTCAAGCTTTTGGCTAAGATCACATGTAGATCTGCCAAGGTCCCAGCTCTTTTAAAGGTACCCCGTATTGGTGGGGCAGCAACACTTGGTCCTTTGGTCAGGTGAAAATGTTCTGGAAGCCATGTGCCTGTCTGAGGATCGGCAGCACGTTATAAGACTTCAACCCATCATTGCATGTGTGAATATAGCACTTAGGGGTTTTTTTTCCAGTATCCTACTGTTTTTTTTGTTTTTTTTTTACCTGGCCTTTTGGTTAGGTGGGAAAATGTTTAACACAGAAGGTCTGGACAAAAAACTGGGGCCTTACCAGTATTTCCTTCACTCACTCCATTGTTTGTCAGCCCACTAGTTTTTTGT
Organism: Mixophyes fleayi; assembly: GCF_038048845.1. Classification (NCBI taxonomy): domain Eukaryota; kingdom Metazoa; phylum Chordata; class Amphibia; order Anura; family Limnodynastidae; genus Mixophyes; species Mixophyes fleayi. The sequence continues at coordinate 26,816,801 of NC_134406.1, forward strand.
GTGCCTCAATTGTATCTTTCTGATGGGGTAGCAGATTGGACATTTATGTGCCCCTCTAGTTAGTCTAGCGAAGTTTTTGTGGCCTTCAGAAACAGACACAGCAATAGCAGTATGTACAACAGTAACCGTACTGGTTAATAATAAGCTAATAAATGCCCACTAGTATTTATAATGCTGAATAATATGCCACCTAGAGTAGTAATGCCCATAATATGCCACCGATAGTAGTAACACTGAGTAATAGGTGTAGCAGTAATAAGATGGGGAATACTGCCCACTACTGGTAAGTGGTAGTACTTACCAGTAGTAAGTCACACCCCAGCACGTGTAAACTGTAGTAGTAGTAACGTCCAGAAATAAGTCATCAGCAGTAGTGATGTCCGATAATAAGTGACATGTTCATTGTAGCCAATACCCACAAGAGAGGCAGGTCATTGTCACCAGCTGACCAGATCAGAACTGCCAGTTATTTTGAATACACATACGTGCCAATTTGGCTGTCCAAATCTGTGTGTGGCTATCTTAAGGCCAGTGCACATAGTCGTTTTAGTTCCTTCAGGCTTTTGAACAGAAAACTGAGAGGCAGAGACTACAGCTGCAGTGCAAAAGGGCTCTTTACAGTCAGATCGTAAAATAGAAATGTTTTGATTTTTTTTTAATCACCCCTTTCTTGCTCCCTCATCAGCTTCTGTAGATGACCTGTTTGCAATCAGTCCATCTCTTTATGGAGAGTTGGATGTACATCTCCTTACACCTGGAGAGGCAGAACAGGGCAAGTGTAAGCAAAGTTCACTAAAGTAGTGTTCACATAATTGCGACACAATTCGTTGTGGATGCATCTGCAGATACGCCTTGTAGGTGTTGGAGGGCTGGTGCCTCAATATATAGATGGCAGCACTAGCTAGCCGCTTCTGATTGGCTACTGGGGTATTGACCCTCCATCGGATAGTTCTTAATTCGTTAGCAGGGTGGCTATAGGCTGCTAATTCAGAGCTGTGTCTTTGTATTACTTGACATTCCCACTTTAAAAGCCTGGCGCAAATGCCGTTTGTGAGCTGGACACATCTTACGTATAAATAGGCTTTATTGCTGCAAATTTTTCCTACATACGTTCTCAGCACACTTGTGTCCACATGTAAATAAACCCCTATATGGGCATTTGTTCTGTGTTCGTGTCCTAACTCTCCCACAGTGCTATACAGTAGAGGATCTACTATGGATACAGAGGGTACGGTGCACACAGGCCATTGAGCCAAAGGGTTTTCACTGGCATCTTGACTTATGGGCCCACCCACAGCTGCACTGGCATAGGGAGAGAGGGCCTGGGGGCCCTGGTATGTCATCCTGGGCTTATCGGGGCCAGCACTGGCATTAGAATCTCCTTTGGGATCAGCCACAGTATGAAGTGTTGTTCTGCTTACAGCAGGGATCATCCCCTGTTCTGATTGGCTCAGCTCCCAGTCATTCTAGGGTAGGATGCTTAAACTGATAGACAGGGCACACAGCTATTCAGGGCAGGGGTTTTCTTCTACCTGATTGACCATCTGACTCACCCCTCCTTGTTCCCTCTGCTCCTCCACTCTCCTCCCGTCCTGCTCTTTATCTTCCTCTCTGTTCCTTCCCTTCTGTTTCTTACTTTTCCCTCCCCATTCATGCTCCCTGCACTCCATCCTTCAGCACATCTGGGGCTTTTTCCAGTTCCCCAGTGTGCAGAGACCCTGCAGGAGGCAGACAGAGCGCAGACAGAACACACACACACACACACACACACAACATTCTACCTTTGCAGATCAGGGAAGTGTAGTGTTTGTGGAGTATGAATGTAATTTGTTGGGGAGGGTATTCAAGTTATGTAATGAGGCTATGAATGTAATGTGGTTGCTGGTAGAGGGATTAATGTTATGTGAGAGCTATTCAGATAATGTGTCAGCTTGTTGGAGCTATTTATTTAATGGAGGTATATTTTTTTTATTAAATGTGGGGGCTATTAATGTAATGTGGGGCAGATGGAGGTTATTAATATATTGTACAGGCTAATAATCAATTTGGGTTCTCTGTAATTAATGTGGGCTAATTTTTAATGACAGAGCCAGTTAGGGGGAAACATGCCTATTTATTAAATGTGGTAACTATTTATTTGAGGCTGATTAGGGGAAGAGAGGCCGACAGTGTTCACTAGTAACTCAGTTTTCCGGGAAGTGAATTCAAACAGAGCCCCGACATTCCAGGTTCCAGCCAAACAGAAAAAGCTGCAAATACAAATAGGGGAGAGCAGCGCAGTCTGACAATTGTCCCGATTCTGGGCAAAATCTCATGTATAAAACATGGACTTGCTTTTACCTGTTATAGTAAAATGTCTTTCTAAATCTGTTCTTCTGAATTCATAGTTTTAGCCTAATTGCGACTTATGCCATCTTCTACAACTAGTCTACTCTGTGATGTCTGTTTCATGTAGATTTTTAACAGCCATTAAATAAATAATAAGCAAATCTAGTCTGCAGCAGCAGATCGGTGCTGCCCCCTGCTGTTCAGCCCACCACATTGAAATCTGTCTTACAACAAACATCTGTGCTGCGGTTTTCAGTTTTTCTTTTCAATACAACTAACAATGCACATTAAGGTTATGTGCAGACAAATGTTTTTGTTTTGTTTATTAAACTTGTCATATGCATTTTATTCCCCAGGCAACATCCAGACACATGAAAAAATTAGTCAGTCTTTAGTGTCCATGCCTGTACCTAACGGATTCCTTAAAACAAAACAAAAGACCAACTCCTGCATTTTATTTTTAGAACTCAAGTAAATACAGGGGAGGTTCAAGGACAGTGTTGGCTAACCTGTGACACTCCAGTTGTTGTGAAACTACAAGTCCCAGCATGCTTTGCCTATACATAGCAGCTTATTGTTGGATGGGTATGCTGGGACTTGTAGTTTCACAACACCTGGAGTGTCATAGGTTAGCCAACACTGGTCTAGGAGCATATCTGAATCGACCAAGTAGAGATATGTAAAACAATAAATAATAATTTGCATCTGAGCCTTTACATGTATGATCCGGACACCATTGGCCTATGAAGCAAAGTTCCAGGTGACTCTTCCGCTAATAGTGCTGCTGACTAATGTTTTCGTCACTGTTTTTATGGATATCCACCAGGCGCGGGCTGGCAGGTTTCAGCCCGGGGGGCGCACAGGCGGCCGCATTACATGACACGGCCGCCTGTGCGCTAACGCGGCCGCATCGTGTGACACGCGATGCGGCTGTCGGTAATATTAAGCTGTTATTGCATCCATCCACGGTGGGGGGGACAGGGGGAGGTGGCCGGCCCGAACAGCCGTTAGACTGAGCGGCCCGAACAGCCGTTAGACTGAGCGGCCCGCTGCCCCCGGGTCCAGCCCGCCCCTGATGTCCACACTAACTTTAGTAAAGATTTACAAAGCTGGAAGCCCCATTATGTGTCTATTAGACAGTGCCTGTAAATGAGTGTGCACACTGCAGCAGTATACTAACCACTGAGGCATTACTCTAATCCTGCAGTAGTGGAGGCACCTGCTTACAGCTGGGAAGTGGACAAGTATCGTTATAGATAATCAATAACCACCAGGGGCTCTGACCCTAGTTAGATGCACCTTACAAAACTGTGGTTTTCAATACAAAACTTGAAACCTGCATCTATTTTGCTTTGTGTCTATTATAAATCGCTGCAACCAGTCATTGTACAGATATAAAATAATATACAAGATATAAAAATAGTATATAAAATACACACAAAAGGACTCCAATCAGCTCATAAGATTAGGAAAACTGGAATTTTAATAGATTTGAAATAAACTTGTTAAAAGGCACTTTAAGACATTTCCAATAAAAAAGATATTTCAAACAATGACCGTTAAAGTGGACGCCTCACCTACAAACAGCGGAGGCAGGAAAGGTGTAAGATGAACCAATATTCACGTTTTTTACTTCACTATTAACCTATGGCAGTGATGTCACTATTTCCTAACACAAAATAGGTGACTGCACTGTGTGTGGGTGAGGGATCCACTTTAGGACATACTGGGGGGTATTCAATTGTCGGCGGGATTGCCGAAAATCCCGCGGTCCGTTATTACGGTAATCCTGCGCGGAAAAAACGTTAATACGGCAATTTACTCGCTGGATTTCAGCTCGCAGCTCAGGGGGCTGCGAGCTGAAATCCAGCAAGAGATTACCGTATTAACGGTATTGGCTTTTCCGCGCTCGAACCCGCGGACAATTGAATACCCCCCACTGAATGCAAAACACAATATTATTTATTATTTTATTAACATAGCACTAACTTTTGGCACAAACAAAATAGTATGACAAAACTGTATGTCATTTATTATCTCTATTCAACATCTTCTCATACTGACTTAATTACACTAAGAGATGTGAATGGGTTTTTCAAGGATACAGCCAGACCATCATTCGTGCAGACGATCAGATGCCGAAACTGGCAGTCTGGTTGCCATGTTGCAGTTTGGGCTAACTGGCGGTCAGAATTGTAGAGTATATGGACACCTTTTACAGTGAACCTATTACTGGGGGAGGGTTATTTATCAGATAGTACCTTGTACACATTTAGGGGTGGGAACTCCCAAAATAACTACCCCTCTGTCCCCCAGGAGGAAGTCTGTAATATAAATGAATTGCTCAACTTGGATTTCCCTGCTTAGTAAGTGCTAGCAGCCAGGATAGCTGTGATAGAGGAAGAGGGCCCTGAAGAGAGCATAGTGCAATGTGAAGTTCATTTTGGAAGCCTGATCTTGCAATTCACATAATGGGCTCGCTACATAGCAGACTCTCTCCTGGGACAGCAGGGGGCGCTGACAGCACATTTACTAGAAGGTACAATCTACCCTATTGTAAAAACCATTGAAGCTGTGGTTGACTGCAGCTGTATTTAACACACATCCCTGTATTCATATATGATCTTTGTGATGATGCTCCAGCTTTTTCTTTCCTTCCTGTTTATTATTTTGTTAAATATTTTTTCCAGTTAATTTATTATAATCTACACAAGAACATGCATTGTATACTGTCCTCAAAACAATGTCCCACAGTCTTCAGGCCTTTGCCCAATAATACTGCAATAGGTTGTTTACCAAAGCACAGTGAAAGTTGAAGTGTTCACACAGTGGAGGCAGCCATTTTGTATCCAGGAGAATGGAGCCTTTTAATTAGAAACCACTAAGAACTAGTGACTCTTATGATAGTAAATGACCAAATACATGGAGTTTTGTGGTAATTTGGTGGTCACTATAGTAATCCCGTGCCATTTTTTGTAAGTATTACCATGGTAGTATTCCATAAGGGAAAGCTGATCGGATCAATATTGGTTCAGCCCACAAAATGGCCTCCATTAAGGGATCATTGACAATGTGTAAAAAAGTCTATTGTACAGTGCAAACTAAGCCTTGGTTCTGCCATGATTTACAAAGTGCGCCATTGACCACAGATTGCAGAGCCAGGTGGAAGCAGAGCAGCATCAGTGTGCTTAGGCTGATTGGAGGTGTTGGGCAGAGTAATGGTATCTATGTCCGGAGGAGGAGCACCTAGTGTTACGGAGATGATTTAATCACAGCGAGATTATTGAAATGAGATAAAGCAGTGGGGAAGGAGCCTTTCTAGGGGCGTTGCTGTGCGGAAAGGTGGACGGCCATTTCCACTACGTAGGAGAACTGGAATTTTGCACCAGCTCACAGCTGGCGGTTTTCATAAGCTTTTTATAGGCCTCATTTTGCTCTTCATGTTTCAGAGAAACACAGCACTGAGCAATGTAATATTCATAATCTCCACCTTTAATAAAGATGGTCCCCTTCCCTCTCGTGCTTCAATTCAGTCATAAATGAGATTAAACAGAGTAGTTTAGGAAACAAACAAAGACATTTCTAGTAATAAAAGTGGAGGTACAGAAGTGGTAGGAGGCTGCACTCTGATTTGATGTTTACACTTGTGCACAGTGCGCCTCTGGTAACTTCTCCTCTCCGCCTTCTAGTCTACAACGGTGTCTTCTGAGAGCGGAGGGTAAGTGTTCACCTTGATAGGTGCTGGGTGGACAGTGGAAGCAGCTAGTACACACCAGCGGAAACACGGAGACTTCCCATTCTAAATCCTATTTAGGTGAATTCACCATCTCCTGATGTCACCAGTTCCTAGTCACCTGATGGGCTGATTCCACATACAAAATACTGTAATACAGAGTTTGACTATGAATAGAGAATAAATCATTGTCAGTGGTTATTATTCACCAGATCTGGAAATACACCCAGAATAATCAGGAGAGTTCCTCGGGTGCAAATACTCAACAAATACTGAGCACGTCATTTGCCATTTATATCCTCTAACTGTAAATGGGGAAAAATCAAGACAGAATTTAAAATAGACATAATTTCATATAAATGAACAACACATGATAAAGAAGCAAAAGTCAATATAAACACAACACTAAGACATTGGAAAACGCACAAGTGAGCACACAATGAAATATGTACTAATGAATGTAATATATAGATATGGCTATATTATTGGGATATGACCAAAGTGGAGGCATCCATTGTCTGCGCTGATCCAACATTCATGAGAATGCAGCCTACCCATTCACTAGAGAGGTCATGGAGCCACGAGGCATGAGGCATTACAGTTGTACTTATAATCTGGATCTGAGGAGATGTGTGTGTTCTATGCATCATACCACAGCCATGTACTCACTGCAGACACTTGTCATGATGTGTGTAGTATAAGCTAGGTGCATGCATGTACAAGTGTCTGTAAAACAGAACTTGAAGCTGGAACATTCCATGCTCGAACCAGACGCCCATCACAGCGTTTTCAGCTGTTGTTCATCGTTTAACTTGCGAAAAAATGATTTTCCAAATTCATAAGTGCTGATCATTATGGCACAAGCTGGGGCGATTTTGATTAAACGTGGAATCAAACCTGGAAAGAGAAAATTGGAAGACGTTATTAGGCATTAATAATTGGAAATAATGCCCCAGATTTATTTTTCGTAATGTTATTATATTCAAATTGTACATTGTAATAATAGGGGACTGCAGTGGGGGACAGTGTGTGGAGGGGACGGCCAGCTGACATGAGTTAGAGGAGTCACGCTGACATAGAAGATCTTGTGGTGTTGGGTGTCATAAAGTGGTGTATTTAAAGTTATTGTGTAGAATGTGATGATCGCGATGCCAACAGTGGTTGAAAATTTGGAGACACTCAGTATAAGACGGTGGTGGGATATCCAAGCTGGACGTCAGATAAGAAATCAGAAATATGAGTCAATAAGGAAGGAGTGAGCGGGGTGAATCTGAGTATTGTAAGTTTAGTACAGGCTGACCACACCAAATGGCAGTAAATAAACTCACCAGCAAACAGACCCCTGAATCCATTCTCAGATATAATTGAGGACATTATCTTCCAAGTTGACCTAGAGCTTTTCTTTGACTCTACAGAACAAAGTAAATAAAATGCATCGAACGTAGCTTAAAACTCTTATCTACAATTAAGCCTGTACAGATTTTTTGAAGATAAGAAGGATCTAAAGGCTTACCGTTCAGCACCTCCAGTTCTCCAACTTCAATTTGTCTTCGTGTTTTCACAACATCAAATGGCAAAGTTACTAGAGCAGCAATCTGTAATATGCAAAACAGTCTCATTATCCAGAGCCCTGCCGCCTGACCATACAAACTACCTAGAGCCCCTCTGCCACCAGCATGACCACCCACAGCCCGACCACCCAGAGCCTCTTCGTCAACAGCCTGACCACACACAGCCCCACTGCCACACCCAGCAGAGGCAGCCATTTTGTGCGCTGCAATAATAATATATTCATGAAAAAGCAGCCTATCCAGTCACCAGGATGTATTTAGCACCGCAGTTATGTCACCGTTCCCTAGTGATTGATAGCAGCATATGTATAAATCCTGGTTTAGTCCACCAAATTTGAGGCTGCATGCTCATAAATTCTGGTACAAAATGGCTGCCTCCACTGTTTGTAAGCGATGATATCATTCCAGATCCTTCTCCCCAAAAACAGAGGTTGGAGAAATGATGCAAAGCCAGTAAAAGTATATGTGAAATGATGCAAGTCAGTAAAAGTATATGTGAAATGATGCAAGTCAGTAAAAGTATATGTGAAATGATGCAAAGCCAGTAAAAGTATATGTGAAATGATGCAAGTCAGTAAAAGTATATGTGAAATGATGCAAGTCAGTAAAAGTATATGTGAAATGATGCAAGTCAGTAAAAGTATATGTGAAATGATGCAAGTCAGTAAAAATATATGCTTTCACATGTATTAAAATTTTGTGAATTTAGGATTGTACATATAAGTGGAAACAACGAAAATTTAACCTCAGTTCATACGTTAAATTAAAAAAATAAAAAACATCCTACTTACTGAACCGGACACGGCCCCTGACACAAAACTGATAGTGAAGGTTGGTTCCAGCTTGTTGTATCTCTGGCACAGAAACTTTCTCCCCAACTCATAATTATACCAGTACATTGCTGCAAGACAAACCACAGGCAGACAGTCTCAGAATAACGTATCTGTGAATTAATGCTGAAAATCTGTCCGATAGTCAACGTAAGTCGCCTACAATCATCAGCACTGAACGTCATGATCTAGGTGACAGAATTGGGCTTTCATAGAGAACAAATAGATAGGAGATGTTCATTAATTGCGCACACAGACAGATTGCTGATATGTATTCCCCATATTTCTGGTCTGGGACTGTTGGTTATTTATTCCCATATGTAGAGGTTTTGGGTTCATTTTGACTAAATAAGCTGACTAAATTGCCAGATTTAACTGGTTCTGCAGCTCTAATGAGAACATGTGCTCAGGAAGGGACGAAGACTAAGGGGTAGATTAAGTGAACTTTCTAAAAATGAAATGGAGGTGTTGTCCATAGGAACCAATCAGATTCTACCTATCATTTTCTAGAATGTACTAGATAAATGATAGCTAGAATCTGATTGGTTGCTATAGGCAACACCTCCACTTTCTATAAGCTTTGATAAAGATATCCCTAAACGTGAAACGTGTTATGCAGTTACATTTACACTTTATTAGAAAATAATTCCACTCAGCAAGTCACCTACCAGAGAATGGGACGTCTCGCAAGACAGTGGGGCTCCATCCTTTCCAGAGAGACAGCCAGCCCTCTTTGGCTACAGAACTCTGGATACACGCTGTCAGCTCCCTGTACGATAGAGGTCGGAACTGCATTTTGGTCCTGATCAACTCTAAGGGGCTAATTAGAGTTGCAGAGCCCACTGAGAAAAAACAACAATATTTTCATTAATCTCTGTTCAGAAAAAGCTGAAATTCAGGTCACTGATTACTTATAAATAAGAGCACAACTTCATATGTTGATCACCCGCCCCCCTACTTGGCATAATGATGATTTAAATAGAGCCTACTAGTTCACTACAGAGCTCAAAGAGGCACAAAGCGAATGGTTTGCCCGGATTCTCTTGGATATTGGTTCAGGCTACAAAATGGCTGCCACAAAGTGCCTCAGTGATGCCATTGGTTACTAGTGAATTGACAGGCTACAGTCACATGAAAAATTGGCCCATGCCACAAAATGGCAGCTGTGGTTAGGCGATGGACACACATGTGCAAGAGTTTACAAAAGGCTTAGCCCTCCTGTGGTTCTCCAGTTGTGGAATTATAAAGCCCAGAAAGTTGGGATGTATAGTTCCTTAACAGCTTTAGGGCCGCAGGATTCCTAACTCTTCTTCAGACTGATTACATTATCTCTACTGAGGCATGCAATTAAGCTGCTCTCTGAAAAACTTTTGCAATTAAAAAGAGAAAAAGAAACCGTGTTTGTATTTCTCTCTACTAGCACATTAGCTCTTTTTAGTGGACTATTGCCAGATACTTATACAGTTATCAGAGATGGCTGGGTTGGGAGAACATTGATTTTCTGAGAGTATCTTCTAGATGCCTAGGGCAGAGTGTACTGGTTTATCAATGAGCAGTTCAGATATTCACCTGCACCATGAACATCGCAGAAAGTGATGTTTCTTATAAAAAGGTCATTAAAATAATTTAATTAGGCAAGTAAATATAGGTCAACTACAGGGCATATGTCAGGTTTTTGTTGTGCTTATTATATTGTCATTCTCAGTCTGCTGCTCTGGGTGTCTCCTGAAATCATAATGTTTTTCTCTCACCTCCATTCTCTCTGACAACGAGAGAAGTGTAAGCTCCAAGAGTAATATGGCCAGCTGTAATGATTAGCTTTGTGGTCCACTGCACACAAGTTCTACTGTCCACAATGACACCTGGTAATGATTTATTTTTTGGGGACCAAATTATTTTATGATTTAAATTCACACATCCCCCTAAACACACTAGAGGAGATAATCACGGGAGTGCAGCCGATCTATTAGTAACTGAAGACTTTACGGAGACACAAGGTACTCTAAACCTCTTGTCAGTATGTGATAGTGTTTTAATAAGATGAATATTGGTTGAGCACACATTACAGCAGCCTCCCATAGGACAGGTCCACTTTAAGACAGTTTTAGACGCTGAGGTAAGTATAGAACATGCCCAGATGATTTACTAAAAAGTGCAAAATTCACACCAATGTCTCTTTGAAATAAAAGCTTCTGATTGGATGGAACAGTGATGGATGAAAGCGTTTTATATTGTACTAAATATGATCTTTTCTGTAAGTATGTCGTAGTAGGCCTCACATCTGGCTGTGGCTCCAGCGATGAGACAGGCACTTTCTGTACTCTCCATTCGAGGGATCAATATGTCCCGTAGTTGGTCGTAACAGGTGAAGTAAATCGCAGTAGCCGGCAAAGCCATTACTCTGTGACAATGAAAAATAAATAAATAAAGCGACAAATAAAATACTATGACACAAAAACTATGAAAGACAGAATGATATGGACCGCTGGACAAACACTTAGCTAAGCCCAAATCTGCAGCTACCTCTGGATGGCAGCATTGCATGCTGGGACTTGTAGTTTCAGCATACAATGCTAGCCAGAGGTAGCTACTGGTTCCAATGCTAGAAGCTAGTCACCCAATTCCATAGTTGCCAAAATGTTTAAATATTTTCCAGCAAGACACTGAAGCTCATCTAAATACATCTGGCTGGGAGTTGTGTTGCTGGACGTTGGTGTCCTATAGTCAACACCACGATATGCTTACCAGACTTCCTTATACTTTTGTTTTTTTGTATTACAAACTCTATTATTCATTAAATAACATAGAAAACACACTGGATAAAAATAGATAGTGACGACTATATTTCAAGTTATTGTCAGTACCGATAAATAGTGACATATCTCAGAACAAGATTTTACACCGACAAATCTTTGAAACTTAGGCCTTTCCATGGAAATTAGAAACAGTTGGCAACTCTGCCCAACTCTTGTACATGGGGAGGGTGCAGTCATTTCCATGACTATGCAATATATTCTCCATATACTGAAACTGCTGGTGAAACAACAGAAGGGAAGATTATTACTTCAACCCAGTCGAAGACACAAATTTCTTAACGCATACCGTTACTAAATATGTATACAAACCAATATGATCACACAAATTACTTACAGCTACGACCAGTCTGTTAGAAACGGCATGGAAATGGCTAGTTGGCTTACGTACAAAGCAAATTATGCATCTCAGTCCTCTGCTTTGATTCATTTCTTATTTTTTTTAAAGGGTTTTTTTTTTTGCAATTGAGAACTTGAAGAATCTGTTTCTAACCTTCTGTAATGTTCTTCCCAAACTATATTTGCAAATTAGTGTTTAAGTTTTTCTCGACGTGTGCATTGGAGATTGGCAGACATACAGTATATGGTGGTGATGCATCAATGCCAACAGTGCTGGGGAATTATCTGTGTGAGGTTTGTATGTTCTTTCTGTAGTCCCCAAAATATACTGCTAAGTAAACTGGCTCTAGATAAAATTGGCCCTAGTGTGTGTAGTGGGCTGCAGCTTGGACTATAGAGAGTGGTAATGGAAGACATAGGACACTATGAGATGATCGTTGAACAAACAGAGTGATCGTTGTGGAGCTATACACGCCAGTGTACTACCTACTTCTGGTAAGTGCATTTCCCTAAGGGGTTTTCGTGTGGATTTGGACGAAATAGAATCAACATATAACTATTAGAAAAGATATTTACCATTAGGAGAAATTGCCTCTAAAAGTTTTTTACTGGACTGCTTCTATTTGTATTATTTACATGTTTTACATATATTCAACCAGGTTATAATTACGAGAGGACTGAGTATATGATATTAGGCGCCATTTGTTGTGGGATTGTATTATAAATATTGAGCTTGTTTTTACTCCTTTGTGGATAGGAGTAACCGCACATGGGCAGCCTGATATCCAAGTCTGCGCTGTTTTTCTATCTATTTAAATCGTCTAGTGTGTGTAGGTTTGTGTGGTAGAGACTTTATACTATAAGCTCCACTCAGTCAAGGAGTGATGTTAATGCTTAGCATTATAACTAACCTTTATTTTATATTACATTGCTCTTTACAGAGAATGTTCAAATATAAATCAGACAAAATACAATAAAAGTTGAGTAGTTAATGCAACATTTACATCTTGGTTACAGGCTGAAGTTGGATTGTTTAAACATCACCATTAATCATGGAAAGGTGATGTATAGCGCAGCTATTGCTGCGAGTCAGTAAAATCCAGAATTAATATCTTACAAGCAGACATAATTATTGTTATCTGTTCACATAATTCTTATGCCCCCCCCTCCTCGAAACACACACTTGTTCAATAGGCCAAACCCCCCCCCCCCCTCGCTTCACCAGACTCTCCACAATCTTCAATCTATGAAGCTCTCTTGTAAAACCTATCTCTACACTATAGTCGTTCTTACCCCCACCCGGTACTACTCCCTTTGCATGTTCTACCAGCAGAAGCTGGCTGGGCTGTGGGCATCTCCCCCTCCCCTGGCCAATCCCATACTGGGCTACCTTGGGCCAGGTCACTGGGCTACCTGCTTTTTCTTTCCTTTAAAATGCTCCTAATAGGCTGCTGAACCAAGTCTCGCCCCACAGGCTACAATTTGCCAGCCAGCCTCTGTCTACCAGCTACCGTCCATGTCCACTCGGAGTCCCACTAGCTCCTGTTGTCTCAGCACTTCCCTCTGGACTGCAGAGTTTGGAGGTGCCTTACAAATAAAGGATGAAGATTTGGCCAAGATTCCCAAATCACTTTAATTTTGGAAAAACTCTCTAGGACAGGACTGTAGTCGCACCAGGGCTAGTGCAAGCCCTTTTGGCGCCAAAGCTGCACCCCCACACTCGGAAGTGGCACCCCCACCCATGCTGTTTGTTACCTTGGCAGGTGATAGGTGGGGGCAACATTCAGTGTTTTAGGTGCCCTCTAACCATTGGTGCCCTAGGTAACCACCCAGATTTGCCTAATGGTAGTGCCGGCTCTGAGTGGCATTTATATCTAAATACAATTTCTTATCATATGGGAATAAAAATAAAGCATCCAAGAAAAATTTTACAATTATTCGGATAAACCTATAATTATTTTTAAGAAATGAATAAACCTCCGGAACTGATTGGCTCCTAGTTTTTTTAAAAACCGACAGGAAATCTGACAAGAGTATAGGTGCTACAGCCCCTTAAATTGATTACCACTTCAACCCAACACTTCAGTGTAATCGAAACATTTGCGCTACTCGGAAATATATAACGAAGAAAGCAGGTGAGATCAGGTCTAATATAACAAATGCAAAACACAAGATAAAAACTTTTATTAAATGTGAAACATGCTATGTCATTTACGGTATGTTGGGCGTACTGTAAATGACACAGTGGGGCATATTCAATTCCGATCCGCGGTACGCGGAAAATGCGCAGTACTGCCGGTAATACGGTACCGCAATAACACGGATTTGCAAACAAAAATCCACGTTATTGCGGTACCGCGGATCAGGTTCACGGCCGTTCCGGCGCGATCCCGCGGATGGGGATCGGAATTGAATATGCCCCTGTATCTCTACACATTTTAATTCTATCGTCAAAATAATCATGCAGCGACTGAACTAACAAGAATGGAACAAATGTCACTGAATGAGGAGGAGATGCAGATAAACAGTTACATCGCAGAGAACGAGAACCATTTATATGGAAGGTATCAATCAGGCCATTCATTTAAATAAGCTATAAATATATCCACTGCATAAGGAATTATATACATAATGAGTTATTTTTTTGTTGTTTCTTAGGGGTTTTGTTTTAGTTTTATTTTAGTTTTTTATTTTGATTTATTTTCATCAGACACACACAAACTGAGTGAGCGCACAGTGATGGGCAACCCGATACACTTCAGGGGCCCTATGGGGCTGCCCTTTAACCTTCAATAGGGCCACACATTACCATAAATCTCAGAAATAAGTCAAAACAATGCATTTAATTAAAGAAAGACAAATATCTGTAATAACATATCATCCGTCATTTTAATCTGACAATAAAGCCGGGGGCCAAGAATAGGGCTTGGAGGGCTGCCTGCCGCCCATTACTGCTCCAACGGGGGAGATATACTAAACTTCTAAAAGGAAAAGGTGTTGCCCATAGCAACAAATCAGATTCTATCTATGTACATTCTAGAAAATCTAAAATCTTTTTTTTTTTTCCATAAACCTACCCCATAATTTATATTTTGGTAATATTGGACACTTAAATAGTGTCCACCAATATGAATAATAAACTATAAGGCAAGTTGAGCTCAGCAGTATAAATTAGCATAAAGGAACATAAAAGGATATTTGTGTCTAATGTACTTTGTACTTTGTTATTTGTTTTATGATCTCTGCAGGATTAAAGGTGTGCTACAGACACATTATATAGAACAACTAAACATATATTAAGTTTAATTCTTCAACATAGGTAGGAATATATAAGAACGTATTGAATATTTTATGATATTATTCATCTGGAGATCTATGAACCCTATTTTTTAAATATATTTATGTCCCCTCACATAAATAGAATGCTCTAGATATCTATTTGTGATTTTCTAAGTACAACGCAAAATGTTATGATGAATAAATGGAGCCTTTGTAGTACTACTTAGATGCTTGTTTTATAATCATTGTTTATATCAATCAAATATATTCTGATTTTTGTTGTTATTAAGCTCTAGTATTCTAAAACATATAAATAAGATGCTGAAATAACATAAATTAACAGGGAGTTAATAAACACAGAGCGTCAGAGCTTTGTTCTTTAATACAGTCTAACGTTTTACTCTAAACATGCATTGTATGATTACTAAGTACCAGGATACATTATTACTTCTTTTTTCAGCTATATGTAATAGTATCAAGTTACCATCTACATGTAATGGTATTAAGCTTTCCTTATTGCTACACACGTTTATGGATGATAGAATTCCGTTTATACTATTAAGCTTCCAATTCCAATGTTACATAACATAAATGTCATTTGATTCAACTTTAAGGTATGTTTCAATTTTGTAACTATATTTTTAAACAAGTTAATGAATTGTTGATGAAACTAACTTGGTATGCATCTGTTCACTAATTAATATATCCCTTAGATTGTACGCTCCTTTGAGCAGGGTCATCTCTCCTCCTGTCTTCACCACTTTTAACTCTGCTCTCCAGGTACCTAGCCCTCCTCCTCGAGGACCCTCTTCCCCCATCCCCTCTCGCTCCCTCCTCTCCCCTCTGGGGGTCTCCCTGTCACCCGCGCCCTCCCTCTTGGGCTCCGTCGTATGCGGACCTTCCCCTCTCCCCTCTCCCACCTCTCTAGCTGTGCTTTGAGCTCACTGAGTTACTGTGCTTATTGTTTACTGTACTGTGCTGTCTCACCTCGTATTGTAATTTCGTTTGTCCCTGTACGGCGCTACGGACACCTAGTGGCGCCCTATAAATAAAAATTAATACTAATAATAATATAGTGACCACATTGGCTGGACTATGGTGGAAAGTCACTGGCTCAGTACACCATGGAAATACAATCGCCTATGAAGAAATCGCCTCCTGGTGATGAAACGCGTCTGCCAGTAGTTATATATGTCTGGCCCCGAGAAAGACATTATTATTCCTTTTCTTTCGGTGAAAAGATAGGATAACAGAGCCTTCAGCATGTGAGATGAAATATATTATTTGTGCCTTATCTTTTAGCACGCTATATTGCCAAACATGGGCACTGATGCAGAGATGGTTGCAAAATTGGATTACGTTACTTTAAAAAAGCAGAGCAATGAAAAATAGCGTCTTTCTGCCCATATGCTGTACACATCTCACCTCCACATCAGGTCACAAGTCATCATTAGAGAAGATTTGCACCTCCCGTATAGTAGGAGGAGATGGGTTTCTCAGCTGGAGCCACATTTGGGTAAACACGTCTTTACAGACCATGGCCTTAGGCGTGTGGAGTTTGCCTGTTCTACCCGTGTTTGCGTGGGCTTCCTCCCACTACTCCAAAAACATACTAGCAGTTAAATTGACAAAATTAAACCCGCGTGTGTGTGATTTAGACTGTAAGCTCCACTGGGGCAGGGACTGATGTGAGCGACAAACATTCTCTGTACAGCGCTGTGGAACTGGTGGTGCTATATAAATAAATGAAGATATTGTACAGGGCCTGCATTTGCACGTGCCTTTCCTCCCTCGTCTCTCCAGATGCAGTCGTGCACCTACTTTCTGGGCATGATCAAAGCGCTTTCACGTAAGATACACTACACAAACGGGTGTAATACTCTGCGTCAGCCCCATTGTCTCATTGTTTTCTCATAATGGGACTGTCACGAGCTCCTAAAACGGAGCATCATTCCCGAGACAGCATTACCGTCTCTACAATAGGAGTGTTGATGTTACTGTTCATACCGCATCTGCTTAGTTCAGAGCTGTGGTGCTAGGTTAACTAGTTCGTGTGGTAGAGAATTTAGACTGCAGGCAGCGTAATATGTTGGCGCTATAAAGGTTAATGATTTATAGCTCTACTACGATAAAAATACCTATTTTGTGATATAATCGCATGTTAGGAAGATTTCTGGCAACAGGTGGCAAATTGTCCCAACATTGCTACCAATGTGACCCCTCCCTCCAAGAAACTTCTATAAATCTGTCTAGCGGATGACCTACGTTCAGGGTGGTCTTTAATCTGCCTGCACCATGTGATCTGGGCACCCAGCCTGTACACTGAGTGGCTGATTCGGCCCCGGTGTGCAGCTTAACTCCTACAGGCAACGTTATATAGCTGTAATATTCCTGGACTGTGTGACAGTGGCTGTGACAAGACAATGTGCTTTATATGAAACTGGTGAAATGTTACTGGTAGAAGGAACCCAATGATAGGAAGGGAAAAGAAAGCATCTGGTACAAAATTGTCATATTGACAAGAAAACACACAATATGCACCAAGCTCACTTGTTTCCCTTTAAAGTTATGTTATGTATGACAGCAACATAATCTAATTCTCATGTGATGTTATAACGTTCATTTAGGATTGATTACCCCCAATCACCCCTGCACCTTTATGTATGCAGATAACTGAATAGGCTAATTGCACTGGCAAAGAATACAACAGTGAGTGCCTGACCTGCAACTAGACTACAAGATATTTTGCTTTCTTTTATACTCATTTTAAATATAAAAGAGTTCTATACTATATATATATATATATATATATATATATATATACACACACACGGAGTGTTGCTTTCAATCAGCTGCATCTCTCACATTTCCACTCCTTCTGTTAGTGACAGGAGAGGTTACCAACAGAAGGCGCTAAAATTACATTTTACGCTTTTTTAAAAAACTTTTTTTCCTTTACACAGTAGTTACGTTTACCACAAGCAAGAACCCATAGAAACATACATCAACGGCACTTACAGTGTTGGTGGAAGTCCACTCCACAGTGACCGGATTCCTTCATTTCTAACAATCTGGACAAACGCATCCTGCAAAGGCCAAATCAACACTATCTGAATATGGAAAATGTAGTACAGATCAAATAATTTAATAAAAAATGGAATTAAACCCAAAATTGATATGTTTTAAAGGAAGCTGTCCTGAGGATATTACAATTCTTTGAATGTCTGTCTACTCAGAAAGCTTTTCTGAAAGTGTTCATTGCACGCTGCCATATTGCTGTGAAACTCTGTCCCATATTACAAGTGACTGATTTGGATCAATATGATTTGGATCAATATGTGACCTGTTCTTTACTCTCCACATACACTGCTCATCTTTGAGAGAACCAAGTTTGCAACATCAAAGCCTGCAGAACTGATCTAAGTCGGTATACACTGCCCATTTATCACTATATGAATAAAGAACATCTATGTTAGGTTTTAAATTATGTGTTCATTTTTCCAGTAAAACTGTAACACCCTAGTTCACATGGGCCAGAATGACTTTCAAAATGCAGGGTGGCTTTCACTGCAAAAGCAGTTTGTTGAGGCTCTTTGGACAGCAGTCAGCAATTGGCAAACAACCTACCACAGTATAGAACGTACCACCAGCCACTCGCTGTAATGGCAGGGATTAGACATATAGCATGTTAGGGGGAGTTACCCTTTCAATAAAACAAATTAAAAAAACATATATACACATATATTTGCATCTATAAACATGAATAATAGCATTTTTTTTTAATACTTAAGCCGGTATAGAAAACCTCAGCCATACATGTATTTTTAAGAACACGTGCTGTGTTCTAGTGCCTGATATACAGCAGTTTCACCCAAGCCTGGTGTGTTAGATAAGATGACTGCACTCCGGCTGCTTGGCAGTAGACGTCCTGTCTTGTGACAGGAACAACCCAGAAATGGAACCTATTTGCAAGATCTTGCAGGGCTGCAAATCATTATCTAACTCACCAGCTTCAGAACAATGCTACTTTGTGCTTTATCCTAGAAGGTTTGTGTGATAAATAAAATCTATCTCACAGCGGTGCAGGTTAACGGGTGCAGTAAAGAAATCAATAGCCATTTACATGTGTCCTGTCTATGCAGAATTGCTGCTTGTCTGTTTGTAGTATGTGTCACGGTCTCAAATGATCCTGAGTCTTTACGATGCGAATTGGATCTGCACAGTTTAGCGTTACACTAACAGGGCGCGGAGTCTAACGAGCAGATGGTGTTCGCCAGGAACTGCCGCAAAGAAGTATGGTCTTAGCTGCGTCTGCTCGCAGGTCGCGGCCCCTGCCAGAGTACTGAGCGAGATCCTCTTAGAAAAGCCGGAGAGTAGAGGAACTTTGATAGAAGTGTCAGTCTTGCAGACGAGTACAATAGAATAGTCGGTACCAGAGTGGAGTGTTAGCTTTGCAGACGAGTAGAGTAGCACGTACTTGAATAGAGTGTCAGCTTTGCAGACGAGTACAATAGAATAGTCGGTACCTGAGTGGAGTGTCAGCTTTGCAGACGAGTATACAGGAAATTAGTAGCCACTTCTTAGGTACCCAAAGGCAACTGAGGAACAGGCACTGAAGGTTTGGAGGAATTGCCTTTTGTATTTGGCGCCAGGATTGCCTGGCCAATAGGAGGGCAGTCATAGATTTTATAAGTTGCGGGTCTGAAAAGTGGAGATGTTGCCTACAGCAACCAATCAGATTCTAGCTATCATTTTGTAGAATGTACTAAATAAATGATAACTAGAATCCGATTGGTTTACCCCCTAGTCTCACTGTGAGAAAAACTATGAGACATAGGATGATTATGTTCTAGAATGTCTAAACAAATTCTGTTCTAGATTTGACTCGCGAGTGTGGAGAGATCCTGGATTTTGGACAAGACCAACAATACAGAAAGCGCTAGGATTTGACTTGACCACCAATACAATTAGCTCTAGCCCAATAAAGCAGAGTTCTGGGTTTGATCGCGACTACTAGAATGTACAGCTCTAAGTTTGGCAATACCACTAATGCATAGTTTTAAGTGTGGGCAGGAGCACCGGCACAGTGACTGGGGCGCCGTCAGTGATTGATTAGAGCACCGACACTGACAGTTCCAGGAGGTCACTGCTGTTTCTTTAGAGAACTTCTCACATTTATACTATTTTGAAAGTTTGGGCAAGAGGACTACTAATGTTTTGTTTCTTTTTCATTCTGTATTGTAATGATATAGAGGTATTGCTATTGTAAAGCGCTACGGAATTTCCAGGCACTATAATAATAAACGGTGATGATGATGATTGTTCTTACCGCTGTCCCTCTGAATCGCCCTGGTGCTTTATACCACGCTTTGCTGTTTCCATTCAAACAAACACAGAGATGGTCCATGAGGCCATTGCAGTAAACAAAGCAGTTCCCTAGTAGAGGACATATGAGAACAGGCATTAATGTGTTACAAGGATTTTCATTAAAGACCAATAAATACTCTGAGAACTGGTTCATCAGCCCCAGATTTCACAATGTTACACTGACACTCAGGGGAAAATTCTAACTCCAATCACTTACATATAAGGACAAGGAAGTCAATTGACAGCTGAACTCCTGTTTGCTGGTAATGGTTACATGCCAGGTAAAACTTGTTTTTAATTTGATGAAATACCTTGGAGGTACACACACAGATTATTCAATTGTCGACATTTCAAACTTTCTATAGAGAACAATTCAGTACATTCAATCTGTAAATATATAGCTAAAATGTGATGCAACAGAGTTGTAGTATAAACACTTGTCTATAAGCTGCAGTACAGTACATACAAGCCGAGAAAATAAAGTTGTATGAAGGTGGTCTTAAAGAATAACTGAACCCAGTGAGAACAAGCATGCTCTATACCCACGTAGTAATATGTGATGGCATCTCCCTTAATACCACTGCTGCAGAGTGCTCACAGATGTCAGTCATCCAGCCACCGATGGCCATTACAGTCATAGAGAATAAGTAAAACCTAGTAATCTGTCACCCATCCAATCGGAGGCCATCTGAACTTCTCATCCAGCTGACCTCTGTATAAGGCTATGTAACGGTCAGATGGGTGACTTGAAATCTGTGGGGACTATGTAGAAGTGTTGTAGAGGTAACAATGCAAATCCAAGGTTAGCGGGAGGAATTATCTTTTAAATGTCCATCTAAAAATCCTTAGCGCCCATAGAGACAGAACTTACCTTTAATAAAAGGTTTGTATTGTGCTTGTAGCCGAATCTTGACAACATCCAGAGGTGTTACTAAGTGAGGAAATAAAACCAAAGTTGATCTCCAACTATAATATTTGAGAAACCATTTGAGCATATACGTTTCTTTACAAATGTATAAAGTAAGACATATTTGCAATTACTTGAAAACACATCAAGTTGATAAACACATAGTAGACTGCCATGTGGGGTTTGTGTCTCGTGGGAACGACGGAATATGAGTGGAGTCATGTGCTGCCTTCCCTTTAAATGTCACATGACCACTTTCATATCCTCTGCTGTCTGTTCACTATAATACAGCTACAAACCTTCCTGCTAAAGGTCAAGAACTGAAGCAAAATGGCATTGATGGAATGAATAAACCCGTAATCACGTTACTTACAGTCAGCTTGCGGGAGATCAAAGGTTTAAGCATCATTAAAAATTATTCCACAGAAAGCGAATCATTACCATGACAAAAAAGCTGAATCCCCAACTGTTTTTAATTGGGCTATGGGCACATTACATTTTCTAATGTTAATAAGTGAAGCATGAGGCAATATAAGGGCCCGAAAGCTCTTTCCAGGACCCATGACCTCAATTATCTGATGCTGTAAAATCCATTAAGATAACCCAGAAACAGATTGTTCACCTTACAGGCAGCAAGGAGCACAGATTAGGTGCAATTTGCAAATGATGATGGTTAGTTAGCTATAGTACGTCTTCCGACTAATGACAGGTGAACAAATATATAAACTGGCTCAAAGACAACCATACTGGATTCTTACCAAAAAGAGATGTAAGAAGAGCACCAGCGGAAGATGCTATAATCTGCTGGATCGGTGTGATGTTTGTAGATGCAAGTGCTGTTTTGTCCTGTTCCTTCATATTTCTGTACAAATAATAATAGAATTTTTAAAGAGTACCCATTAATAAATACAAAGAAATATCTGACTGGTTGCTAAGGGTGACAGCAAGTTTTACCTGGGTACTAGTTTTCATAAACTAATTTAAAAATCAATCTAGTTTACTATTTTCTGGGACCAAATAATTTTGACTTACAACTATTTCTAGTGATGTTATTAAAAACATATAACAAAATGCACATTTATTTTGTGGATACTTCCTCAACATCTCAAAAAACCTTTTTAAATATGGTTTATGTGCCCAATTTATGCTGCAAAGATTTCCTTCTGCCAGGTTAATGCCAAAGAGAACACGAGGCAATTATACAATGCTGCCTGCTTAAGTGACCACTAAACCCAAAAATTGTAATTTTCAGATATGAACCATGTAGGTTAGATACAATGATCAGTGTTAACCTGACATTCCACAGCAGCTTTGCTAAAAGGTAAAGTTAGACCTATCTGCTCCAATACAGATAGACGCCCCTCCCACATGTTTAGTTCACTGTCCTGTTGGATGCAGGTCAAATAGCTGAGAGAACATGAATAAGTTGCTGTGATATTACTGACCCTGTCACCGTGTATGAATCCACCAATCCACACAGTGGAACTATTTTAGGAAGCACACAGTCTGCCAACTTACTGCATTTCAAGGTCCATGCTTACTTTACTGCATCAAACTAACAGGGTACCTAGGAATTTGAGGAGGCAGAAAATACCGAAGAGGAACATTGAGCAAAAGTGTAAGCGTAACATTACATTCCAACCATATGAACATATCATTAAACTTTTCAGTTTTTCTCCTATAAAACCTTTTGGTTTAGCCTTGTTTATAGGTTACATTAACCTTTAGAGTGAGGAGACATTGGAGCTACATATGTGGAAATTTTGTGTGGTTTTTTTATGCATTGCACAAAGTGCAACCACAATGGGGCATCGCCACTCAAGGGCAAATGGATGGCGCAAAAGTCACTCCATTAAAAGTATAGGAAAGACCCTGATCACCACCCTCTTCTAAGCTGTATGTAAATGTAAGTGTGATTGTGTTTGCACTCTTTCAATCCCTTTATCTCACATTAAAAATCACGCACTCTGCTGGAAATCTAGGCGCAACAACGCAAAATTGAAATACGTATAAAGGATTTATCACTGTGCTTTAGCCATTTTGTGTGTTATAAATTATAACAGAGTATTGCTGTAGTGTTAGAAAAAGGTTTTCTTTTATATTGGGTACAGTGTGTCTATTAATGCGTTCTCTGCTAATGTACAACTGGAAGATACAAAACGCGTCACATTATATAGGATGAAATCCAATTTGCAACAGATCTGAACTAGTACAAACATCAAGGGCTAGATTTACTAAGCTGCGGGTTTGAAAAAGTGGGGATGTTGCCTATAGCAACCAATCAGATTCTAGCTTTCATTTATTTAGTACCTTCTACAAAATGACAGCTAGAATCTGATTGGTTGCTATAGGCAACATCCCCACTTTTTCAAACCCGCAGCTTAGTAAATCTAGCCCCAAGTGCTTTTTCAAAGTGAAAATGGCTGTTTGCTGTTCCTCAAAGCAAGGAATGCCCTAATAACTTTCCCTCTCCACCCTTTATCTCATATCAATATCTCCCTCAGCACAATGTAATATCCTGCTTGCGCTGCTCCACAAAATGAGGCGGATCTGCGGGCCTGCCATGTACTTTGCAAGGAAAGCTGTCACTCTGCCCAACCTGTTCCATCAGCTGGTGAAATTTTCTGCTCCAAAAACTCGCCAGTGTTATGATTACATTCAGGCAACTGTAGTGGAAATACTTTCCAGAAGAACAAAGAACAAAAAACAACAAAAAACAATCTTAATGCTACACCTGTCCCTAATTTGCAATTGTCCATTCAATTACACCCCCCCCCCCCCATTATATTTAAATAATGTCAGCTCACTTGTCCTGTTCTGCACACTGTGATGTGATTCTCAGTAACTGTTCCTGTGTTGCCTGGTCTATATGTATTATATATTGAATACTGAAAGAGAGTGAGTATGCCCACAGGTCCCGTTCTGATGCTGGTGTAATGCATTACTTTATGTGCATTAAAAGTGCACTGGACATGACTTGGGCAGCATGGTGATTAGCATTATTGACACGAAGCACTGGTGCCTCCGGGGTACTAATAGCAAAGACTAAACTGAATAAACAATTTATGTATGGCGCTGTGTAAAATGTTGGCCCTATATAACGAGTAATTGTTGGTTATATTCCCAAACTTTTTTGTTTATGGTTACATGTGGCATAAATGTTGGCTGATAGTATAAAGTGACCAATTACTTGAATATCACTTGACTGGGCTACAAAAGCATCGAATACTATGTTATTGTGCACAAAGTGATTTCATAATGAGATCAATGCTGACATATTGTTTAATGCAATGTATACTATAGTCATGCGGATTGTTACACTTTGAAAATCAATAATGAGAGTTTCAAGAAAAAAAAGTGTAACAATAATAATATACCTCTCTAAGAGCAGGGTGTAGCTGCAAACTCAAACAAATCACCCACTGGATGGATCATAGTTTCTGACAATTTTTAACTTAGGCTCATCAATGCATAAATTCTCCTCTACCAACAGATGTATACTATGTAAAGTAATGATAGGTCATTTACATAACTGTCAATAAGTCTTAACACCATCTGTGGTGAATCCACAAGTCCCAGTATGTCCAGTCAGCCAGTTGCACTATAACAGTAAAGCAACAGGTTGCCCACTTTTGCATTTCACTCAGATCAGAGTCCTACCTGTGACGATTTAATCCTTGCAGACAGCTTGTGATCAGAGACTTCCTGTGACTACCGAGGCCTGAGAGTTGAGAATATGGGAGAGAGGTGATCCCATATCATTATCCCTGTAGGTGACACTAGGAGAGCACGCTCTGAGCATATGGAGCAGCATGTGTGCCTACTCTGACATGCTGCCTGTAGGACTTACACAAGACACACACCTCTCCTGACCTCACAGGACCAAGGAAGCCTCAGTGGCCATGTTTGAAATGGGCCTAATGACAGTGACAGCCACTGTTCACATAACGAATGAACAGGGAATTCTTATTTTTGTTCTTTGTCTTAAGAAAATTAGTACTAAAGCTAATTGTGTTTATATTTTTACAATCATAACACTGACTGCACGCTAAGAGACTACAATAGCCCCTATGCCCAAGTCAAACATGGCCCCAGTTCCGTCAGCCCTGGGGGTCACGTGATGCGATCTCGATTTCCCTGTATCTCTGCAGTTGGCTGTCTGTTTTGACATTTGCTCAGCTCCGCTAATTTGTATATTCAAAGAAGCACATTCGACTCACATTGTAGATTTCACAGAATGTCATCACTCACACAATACACCTCTATCCTAATAACACTATTATCATCCACAGGACTAACCTCTACAGCAGGGGTTTGTATCTATTCCAACATACAGAAGGCATTCATATTAAAGCACTGACGTTATCAGACGCAACATTGTGCAGAGTAAAGGCACAGCTGCAGTACGTGGATATTAAGGACTGTATGATATGTAGATATAATAACGTTCCGTTATGTCAACTGAAATATCTGCAATACATCGTATGTGACATTGCACATACGCTTAACAATACTGCGTGCCGTTATTATGAGGGTAGAGCTGTGTACTGTTCAGACAAGTAATATTTGTATTATAAGGAGGGAAGAGAATAAAAGTTTGTGGAATCTGCTGTACAGATTATGGAGCTGGATTTACTCCGGCCCTGTGGGCGGAGTCTCGGGGAGAGGCGGGAAATCGGCGGAGAAATCAAAAATCCGATTCGCAGAGAAGAACGAGCTGGCGCAGCTCCGGGACGGGAGCGGGAGGCCGGAGTGCCCGGCGGGGATCAGTGTGTGGCCGGTGAGAGCGTGGAGGGGTCATGTGGGTGCCCGGTGGTAGAGCCTGGGGAGTGGTGACCACTACAGGGCTGGCTGTCAGTAAGGGTTGATGTGAGTGACGGGAACCAAGGCCCATAGTCTGACCCCCTCCTCTCCCCCAGGTGACAGCGTGGTGTTGTGCCGCCCCCCCCCTTCCTCTCCCCCAGGTGACAGTGTGGTGGTGTTGTGCCCCCCCCCTCTCTCCCCCAGGTGACAGCGTGGTGGTGTTGTGGTCCTCCTCTCCCCCAGGTGACAGCGTGGTGTTGTGCCGCCTCCCCTTCCTCTCCCCCAGGTGACAGCGTGGTGTTGTGCCGCCCCCCCTTCCTCTCCCCTAGGTGACAGTGTGGTGGTGTTGTGGCCCCCCCCCCCGCCCTCCTCTCTCCCCCAGGTGACAGCGTGGTGGGTGTTGTGCCCCCCCGCCCTCTCTCTCCAGGTGACAGTGTGGTGGTGTTGTGGTCCCCCCCTCCTCTCTCCCAGGTGACAGCCTGGTGGTGTTCGTGTCCGCCCCTCCTCTCTCCCAGGTGACAGTGTGGTGGTGTTGTGGTCCCCCCCTCCTCTCCCCCAGGTGACAGCATAGTGGTGTTGTGGTCCCCCCCTCCTCTCTCCCAGGTGACAGCGTGGTGTTGTGGTCCGCCCCTCATCTCTCCCAGGTGACAGTGTGGTGGTGTTGTGCCCCTCCTCTCTCCCCCAGATGACAGCGTGGTGGTGTTGTGCCCCTCCTCTCTCCCCCAGATGACAGCGTGGTGTGTTGTGGTCCCCCCCCCCCCCTCTCTCCCCCAGGTGACAGCGTGGTGGTGTTGTGCCCCTCCTCTCTCCCCCAGGTGACAGCGTGGTGGTGTTGTGGTCCCCCCTCCTCTCTCCCCCAGGTGACAGCGTGGTGGTGTTGTGGTCCCCCCCTCCTCTCCCCCAGGTGACAGCATAGTGGTGTTGTGGTCCCCCCCTCCTCTCTCCCAGGTGACAGCGTGGTGGTGTTGTGCCCCCCCCCCCCTCTCTCCCCCAGGTGACAGCGTGGTGGTGTTGTGGTCCCCCCCTCCTCTCCCCCAGGTAACAGCGTGATGGTGTTGTGATCCCCCCCTCCTCTCTCCCAGGTGACAGTGTGGTGGTGTTGTGCCCCCCCCCCCTCTCTCCCCCAGATGACAGCGTGGTGGTGTTGTGCGATTTCCCCCCCCCCCCTCCTCTCCCCCAGGTGACAGCGTGGTGGTGTTGTGGTCCCCCCTCCTCTCCCCCAGGTGACAGTGTGGTGGTGTTGTGCCCCCCCCCTCTCTCCCCCAGGTGACAGCGTGGTGGTGTTGTGCGATCCCCCCCCCCTCCTCTCTCCCAGGTGACAGCGTGGTGGTGTTGTGGTCCCCCCTCCTCTCTCCCAGG
Organism: Mixophyes fleayi; assembly: GCF_038048845.1. Taxonomy (NCBI): domain Eukaryota; kingdom Metazoa; phylum Chordata; class Amphibia; order Anura; family Limnodynastidae; genus Mixophyes; species Mixophyes fleayi. Next base: position 26,844,130 of record NC_134406.1, read on the forward strand.
TGACAGCGTGGTGGTGTTGTGGTCCCCCCTCCTCTCCCCCAGGTGACAGCGTGGTGGTGTTGTGGTCACCCCTCCTCTCCCCCAGGTGACAGCGTGGTGGTGTTGTGGTCCCCCCTCCTCTCCCCCAGGTGACAGCGTGGTGGTGTTGTGGTCCCCCTCCTCTCCCCCAGGTGACAGCGTGGTGGTGTTGTGGTCCCACCTCCTCTCCCCCAGGTGACAGCGTGGTGGTGTTGTGGTCCCCCTCCTCTCCCCCAGGTGACAGCGTGGTGGTGTTGTGGTCCCCCCTCCTCTCCCCCAGGTGACAGTGTGGTGGTGTTGTGGTCCCCCCTCCTCTCCCCCAGGTGACAGTGTGGTGGTGTTGTGGTCCCCCCTCCTCTCCCCCAGGTGACAGCGTGGTGGTGTTGTGGTCCCCCCTCCTCTCCCCCAGGTGACAGTGTGGTGGTGTTGTGCCCCCCCCCCCCCCCTCTCTCCCCCAGATGACAGCGTGGTGGTGTTGTGCGATTTCCCCCCCCCCCCCTCCTCTCTCCCAGGTGACAGCATGGTGGTGTTGTGGTCCCCCCTCCTCTCCCCCAGGTGACAGCGTTGTGGTGTTGTGGTCACCCTTCCTCTCCCCCAGGTGACAGCGTGGTGGTCACCCTTCCTCTCCCCCAGGTGACAGCGTGGTGGTGTTGTGGTCCCCCCCTTCTCTCCTCCAGATGACAGCGTGGTGGTGTTGTGGTCCCCCCTCCTCTCCCAGGTGACAGCGTTCTGGTGTTGGTCAGAATTCGGCTGAAAGGGGTCAATAGTTGACATGGTCTTAACAGATGTATTTTTAGGCAGGGTGCACACTACAGAAAATATCTCCCAATGCGTTATCTATAATGATTTTACCAAGGACTGAAAAAAATAAAAAAAAAAAATAGTCCCAATCAGCGTGCCAATTCATGTGTACACATGTTTTACAGGATTTACCTTCAGATCTGTGCTTAACCATCGGCTGAAAAGATTATAACTCTCTGCACACTCCATAGAGATCTGTTGACCCTGCCGCTCCTGAATGCATATACCCTGCAAAATTGGAACGCCATCGTTGAATGAGATTTTTAATCCGATTTTAAAATCAAATGATACAATGTGCTTTGGAGCGATAATCGTTCATCGTTAGAGCGCGCACACGAATGTGATGGGACAAAATGTTGTTTGTTGTTGTGTGTGATTGGCCCAACAATCGGCTGAAAAACCTGTAGCGTGTACCCAGCCTACGTAACGGCAAATTTATTTACCTTTAGGTTTAAGTGATGTTGAATATTTTTTTGTCAAACAAAAGTATTATAGGAATGATACCTTTATTGGCTAACCAAAATACATTTTTATATTTGCTAGCTTTCAGAGCACAGAGTCCCCTTCATCAGGCAAGTTTACAAATGAATGAGATTATTGAGATAAGCTAAAGTAATAAAGTGGAGCTTTTCCTTGGGAATGGAAGAGTGAAAGTCCTAGGATTTAAGAGATCTGGAGTCACTCTGCTGTGGGGAGTGTAGTGGGCCATAAATCCAGGTGTTAGGTTGAGTCCTTGAGTCAATGACTGGAGTGTTCTTATCAGCTTGAATTCCCAGATTTTTATCTCCCTAGAGGTGTAAGAAAGGTCAAGCAAAATAAGATGAAATGAGATTTACGATGCCACCACTGTATGATTTAAGCAATGTTGATGGTTTTTTTTTTTTATCTCAAGATGGCCAATGTGAATTAGAAACTTGTTTACCATATTGGGAAATGAGGGTAAAGGTCATTACACTGTGTAATGAATGTTGTTAAAAGATATAAAAGATTTTATTTGTCTGCACAAGGACACACTTCTCTCTGCTTGAGAAGTGTCAACATCTGATGTGAATGCAATAAAGACCCTATTTACTTCAGAAGACTTTGTAAAACTGGGTACCCACTGCAGTAATTTCATACAATTATCGTGCGATCACACGATAAATGAATTTTAGGTCAGATATTGCATTAGTGTGTACTCTCCCACAATCGTGTTTTAACTTGCCAAAGCACATCCTATTGTTTAATTTTCTAAACTTCCTAAAAATCACTATCTAGCTGATTGGAAGGAGATAGTAAATCAAATAACCATGCATTACAACAGGAATATGCAGAAGAGATGGTCTGCAGCAGCACAAGACCACACCAGTTATATTCCTGTCCATTAAGTACAGGAAACTGAGGCTACAGTGGGGAAAAGCTTGCCACAACAACATCAAAGATTGAAAAAAGGTTGCCTGGTCTGGCGAATTTAGATTTTTGCTCTAACATGCAGATGGCAGTGTCAAAATTTGGTGTAAACATGGATCCATCTGGTCAATGGTGCAGGATGGTGGCTTAATAGGGGGGGGGGGGGGGGGACTATTGGCACACATTTAACCCCTTAATACCAAGTGAGCAACATTTAAATGCGACAGGTTACCTGCGCATTATTGTTGACCATGTGCATCCCTTTATGGCCACAGTCTGCCTATCATATAATAGCTACTTCCAGCAAGATTACTCGCCATGTCACAAAGCACACATCTAAATGTGGCTCCACGAACATAACAATGAGTTCCGCTTGCTCGTTTTCAAATAACTCAATTATCTCTAAACATAAGTTGACATTAACAAACTTATTTTAGTCTCCACATTCTTTCTGCGAGTATTACTAACCTTTGTTTTCTATTCCGGCTTTAATAGCGTATATATTTTCAAATCGGGAAATGAAAATAAATATTGGGAAAATTGACATCCTAGACTTAATATTCCATAGCACACACTTTGCTCAAAAGAACTGCAATCAAGCAGATTCCTATTGCAATGGATGAGCTTCCTGCACCTCTAGTGGAAGTTTGACCCCACTCTTCTTGTGCAAACTTCTCCAGTTCTCCCAGATGTGAAGGGAACTTCCCCAACTTCTGCAGATCTCACCAGAGGTGTTTTATGGGATTTAGAACTGGACTCATTGCTGGCCACTTCAGTCCAGTGTTTTGTCTTGAACCCTTCCTGTGTGTTTTTTTTGTTTTTTTTCTTTTTCTTTTTCTTTTTCTCCCCTACTTGTTTGGGGTCACTGTCCTTCTGGAAGGTCCTATGACATTTGTTGTAGACTGCTTTCTGACACTGGGTTCAACATTGCTCTACAAAATGTCCTGGTAATCTCCAGATTTCACAATGCCACCCAGTGTAGGATGCAGAATAACAATCTCACAACAGCACTGAACCTCTTCCCTGTTTCACTGTAGGGAAGGAGTTCTTTTCTTTGAAAGTTTAATTTTGCTTTCTTTAAACATAGGGATGAAGTTCTAAAAACTCTTCATTTGGTTTCATTGTTCACAGGACATCCTCCCCAGAGACATTTGGATTGTTTAGCAAACTCCAGTTGAGCTTTCTGATTTCTTTACGTTCCTTAGCGGAGTTGAAACTGTCACACCTTTTGTCTGAAGATCAGTTTGAATCTGTTTGGCAGCAGATCAGTATGCTTACTACACCATTTAAACAATCCTGCGCAGGCAATCGATCAAGTTTTCACCTGTGGCTCGTCTAGGGAGGTTGGCTACAGCGCCATCAGCCTTAAGCTTTAGAATATTGCGTACGGTGCAAACGGGAACTTCAAGATGTCTGGAGATTTATTTGTAGACTTGATATTGTTCATGCTTGGCTACAATCTGTCTGACCTCCAAACAATTTGCTGACTTTCTTTTCTCCATTCTCATTGCTGTACACACAGTGACACAAAACAGGAGAATGAGTGTCTCTTCAAGCTCCGTTAATGAGTGATGATTATATGGCAGATACCACCTGGCTGTCTTTTCTGGCCACCTGGCTCTTGTAGCCCAACAGAGTCCTATTATAATAGACCATTTTCTCCTATTATAACAGCCACTGTGAGCTCTACAGTGTGTTAGACCA
>NC_134406.1:30708241-30728241 GCF_038048845.1 Mixophyes fleayi
CCCTCACTCTCTGTGCACCCCCTCCTTCATTCTTTTGCCCCTCCATTGCTGTTTCCTATCACCGTCTCCCCTCCATTTCTTTACTTGCCATACTTGGCCTTCTTTCTTTTATTTTGTCTGTCTTCTTACCGACGTATGTTGTATGTGATGACGTCATGCCCGACATTCAGTGAGAAGAGAGGAGGGAGGAGGATGCAGGGTCCCGGGTGCCGCTGAATTGGTAAGGTGTGTGTGTGTTTTTTTTTTTCCTCCCTGGCCACGGTACCCCTGTGACATCGCCGCGACACCCCTGAGAGCCGCAGCACACACTTTGGCAATCGTTGCTATAGAAAATGAAATCTCGTCTTTGCACTGCTCTGCAATACTGAGCACATCAATGCACCTGCTTCCGTAAATTGCCAGAAATGCCCTCACTTCACCGGGACCTTTGTTCATTATGCACCGTGCGGCGACCATTTTGCATATCGTAAATGGCTCTTTTTTTTTTTTTTTTTTTCTGTAAAGCTCCTAACTATCATGTATTTTTGCTGTAAGCATTTCGCTGAGCTAGGTACCTGCACTGGAATCAAAGTGAACAAGACAGAAGATCTAGGGCCTCAATTTAGAGTTGGACACATTTTTGCAGCCCTCACATCTGCATAAACATGCGGACATAATATTGCAGTCTTACTTGGGTATATTTGATGCACACCTATCTCACTATATGCCCAGCTCAAAATTCAGCAGTATTTCTACGTCTGTTGTAGAAATGTGTCCAGTGCTAATTTAATTATTTATAGTGTTCGTGATAAAAATCCCCACGTCAGGCACAATTTAATGGAATGTAACAATACAGAGAAAATAGTGTATTTACAGTGTTAGTGATAAATGAGAGAGAACGCAATTTCAAAATAAAATGTAAATGATTGCAAAGACCCACATTGTTTTCTTTATAAATCCAATGGGGATGATCTTTCCTGCATTGGAACAACTGGCCAATAATAAATCTGAATAGACATATAGCATGGATAGCGCTCTTTCAGCATGAGAATCCTGACTGTGACACATACGATGGTCAATTGGCGTGTCCATCTTCAGTGGCTGCATAGCCAGGATCCATATACAGTATTTAATAATATAATTATTCGGCCATATAATCTTATTAAATCCTCAGTGACTTTAAGCAGTACTATAATGATGTGCATTAACAGTCAGGACTTAACCATCTAATATCAGATTATTAAACATTAAGTCCTTCTGCCCTGATGTGGCAGCTAAAGGATTAGCTGCCAAGTTTCTGACAGGCTTATACCAGAAGAGGTAGGCTTGAAAACGGTTTTACACATTTATTTAATTCTTTATTTGAAAAGATATGTAATTTCAAATATTTTATAGAGCATTTTATGTGGCTATGTTTGACACACTTTGGCCTCTGAGTAAGCCTTTCCCAGTCAGTACCATACAGGTCTAACTTGGATAATACAATTGAGCACCCTATGCTTGCTTCTGTAAATGGCTCAATTAACCCATTCACTAGCGGAGGGCCAGCTGTGAGCACTTTTGAAGGCCTTTCGGGGTTAATTTAAAAAGATTGTCAGGATGATAAACTGCTCAGAGTACTGAAGCACAAACACATTTAATCTGTCTCTCAGTTCCAGAGTTGTTGGACTGAAGCCAGCTTTAGCAAATAAATGTAAGTAAGTGGAAACGTTTTCAGTCTTGGTTCCGAGAACTGACAGTGAACTGTGTCTGAACGTTTTGTGCTCTCTATCCCCAAATCAGATTGTAAGGAGTGGACTATACAGATATATGTTGTTTAGCTTATTAATTATTGTTTGCCTGCTTGTTATCTATGCAGTTAGTTTTCTGGCGTAGTGTAGTATTTTTCTTTTATTTCCTGCCCTTTTTAATTTTGTATCCATTCTTATTTTTTAGTAATAACTGGTAGAACAGTTTAGACATAAATAAAAACATGAAGTGCAAAGATGCATAAAGGTAAAATAGAGTATGCATCTTTAAAAAGAAAGTATACATAAGCAAAAATAAATGTACCAAAATAAAGGATATATAACTAATGTGTACCACCATAATTATAATAATTTTAAAAAGGAAATATCAAAATTTACTCTGAGATGTCTTATAATAGACTATACAACAACAAAAGAATCAACACACATAGAGTGAAGACATAAAATAGGGGAAACAGCCAAAAAGTATTGAGCAAACAATTTTGCAGGTCAAACTTGTATTGACAAGGGGAGAAATTGAGTCATCAAGGTGCAAATATGAACCCCCTCCACCGAAAGCCACACACTCAAGGTGTCGAATATTTCTTTTACTGTTGGTGTCATCTGTACTAAAAGGTTGTACTTTACCAAGCTGACCTAAACAGGACAGTCACTACTGTATTTCAGTCTCGGGGCTGGTGTCCATTTGTGTCCACTAAAGACAGATACATTGGAGAATTGTGAAATTCTAGCAAGCACGTCCAGGTCAAAGTATAATTAATAACCTTGATCAAATAATATTTAAGGTAGGCATCTGTAATTTCATGAGGCATGATGGATTTACCATCTGCTGCAGCTATTCAGTGGTGAATGGAGGCTGAGCTACCTGGAATCAAGCAAATAGCTGTGTTTGCAAGTTATCTCCTTATGAAGGTCCTGTAGGTTAATATAGGTATAGCAGGTAGATCACAGGATCAATATGAAAATTGTACACGACTTTGTAGAAGGAACCAAAGGAAGCTCAAGGAAGTCAGTGCTTTCAATTAACCTCTATTGTCTCAAATTTGTTTAACATATGCGCAGTGCCAAATATCTTACTGCACCTATTACCATCATGTCTCTGAGCACATATGTCAAATGTATTTTCATGTAAAAATCTAAAAGAGTTTCTGTTCTTGTCTGTAAATATTTGCATAGTCTCAGGATTGAGGCTTTTTTTTATGTTGTACTTCTATATTTTGAATGGTGTCAACTAGTTCTTTCAAATTGGCCTCACTATGTCTCTTCTTTCCCTTTATTGTACACTTGTGTCCTCTCATACAAAGCTGGTGGCAACATGGGGTGAATTATTTACTGGAAAGAACTGTGAATTTTCGTTTGCCAGTGAGATCTGGCAATGTGGGCCCTTTAATACTGGTAGACAGTCGCCAAGTCCATGGCGAAGGGACAACCGGTGGCTGTGTAAGTGCACAGATTACATGAGGGTTACATCCAATATTTATGATTTACCAAAATGTAATCTATCCTTGTGTAAACCTTATGGGGATTGGAAAAGCAGTGTTGGTTGGCTGTAGTGCCCTTCATCTGTCATACAGGTGTAAATCATGTAATAGGAGTTTCAGACATAGCATTTTAGTCTTGGGTAGCATAGATCTACAGCTGGAAGCATCAAGAGGAGGTTTCATCTAGGTAAACAAAGCCTAACCTACCAGCACAGCGCCTTACTGAAAGACTCCAATTTATGTAGAACCTTTTGTAAAATTGGAAATTGAACTGAATTGTGAAATAAAATAGAATCAATTGTAAACAAGATTTTAGAGATAAGGCCAATAACAAACACATGTCTACCCAAGGGGACCTGTCGCCTTCTGGCAATTACTGAACTCATGGCAGTTCATTATAAACACAATGTGATCAATACAATTAATACAGCAGTATAAGTCAAATAGTCTAAAGTCAGAATGATTTATATTATCACTTTCTATAAGATGAATAAGAAAAACGGACATGTTCCTTAACTACAGATGGTATGTAAACAATCTTTTTATTATATTCTATTTCATTAAACACAATAAAGACAATAAGAACTATACAATACAACGGTTGGGAAAAGAAAACACTTTGTAGAACAATTGTTTTTATAATACAATTATTGCTTATGCGCGGCATGCTAATCAGTGAGTGGCAGAGTTTCAGGAACAAAACTTTATCAATTTAAAGTATAAAGATATTCAGGTGACAGTGTGGGGAGATGGGTATGCACAACCATTGTTGAGAGAACTGGGATTAAGCAGCGTGTCCATCAGGCATGGTAGTAGTCCTATTATTCAAAGCTGAATCTTGTTCTTGTCAATCTTTTGGCACAGTGAGTCCAAAGGCTTTAGGTTGCTTAGATGAACCAATGCACCAACTGGAGGACCAAGACACCTTGACATCTGTATCCTATAGTCTAACATTTAGTTCTAAAGTCCGCTGACCAGTGCACTGGATTGAGAAGGTCCATAGCCTACTCTGGGAGTGATTTTACTGGTAACCACAATGGAGACCAAAAAAAAAAACCGGGCAAATTTGCAGCCTATGCTGTAAGACCTGTCATAGCATATCACCATGAGGGAGAAGGGAAATCTCCATGTATATTTTAGTTTGCTTCCGCTTCTATGGCAGAAGGTCTGTACAAATAGTGAAAGAGCAGTACCTCAGAGTTCTGGTATAGCACAAGTTCCTTGGCGCGTGTTGCTAGAAGAGACTTTCTATCATTTCAACTGGTAAAGACAGCATATCACATCCCAGGGTTTTTCAGCACCCACCTCTAGATTTAAGAGCTTCCTTCCCTAGGGGTAAACAAATGGGATACATCTGCAGTTTTGTTGGTTTCCTCTGTGCATGGGTCTGTTCATCTTTCTCAGAAGACTGATTTGCTTTTGCCATTAGGTCCAGTACTTTGTATACAATGATTGGGCTGAAGTGACACCTCTGTGTTCCTCTTCTCCAAAACATTCCTGAATAAAAGCCACGTTAAGAGAAATATGTACCCCGTACATGCCTTCTTTCTGCAGCTGTGTGTGTGCATATTCTGGGATCGTTTTCCCTTTATTGAGAGGGTACCCAAAACATCAAGCCAGAAAACCCTGTTTGCCTGTAGTCAGTGAAGAATTTGCAGTGCATTTGTTCTTATTTGCTTTGTGATGAGTCCAATAGGCAAAGAAAATCTTCTGGCGTGAACCATGGCCTTTTCTCAAAGCAGCATTTTGTGTATGGAGCGGAAAAATCATTTCTGTGATCCAAAAAATGAACTTACTGCACTATAAAATGATAATGACTTGAGGTGTTTGGTACAGAGGATTGTGGCAGGCCCCTAGAACATGGGATTCAGCTTCATGCAGAGTAGATGCTGAAAAACCGACCTACATTGCATGGGCACTTATTTCTGTAGTGACTCTTCCTGAAAACCCCTCACCAACTCTCTTATATATACCTTGGCCTGGGCAGATTGCAAGTGTATGCATGGTGCCAAACTTTTTAGGGTGCTTTTCAGAGATCTCCTTAAAATGACAGGATGGCTCCTGGATTTCCTGGGCTGGCTCCTAACGTCTGCAGCATTCTATCAAGCCCCTGATCATAGCTTTAAATGATGCCTGCAAATGCATGAGAAAGGCAATGCACTCTGTAATAAATGAATATAGTTGAGTGACCCTACATGGCCTAATTCACTCACAGCTTGTTCAGTAAGGTGATTGGACAGTTAGCGCTGTATTGTCAGCAATGACTTGGTTTATTTTAATCACTTTGAGTTTGATTTATTACAGTGTTTATAATGCACCTCATACTTATATTGTACTATTTAACATCCCATCTTGGATTGCTGGCTGGTATAAAACAATTAGCAAAATAAAATCATAAAGGTAAGAAGATAAACATACACATACTTGTCTGTTTGCTTCTTTGAAGAGCTGTCCAAGGCCTTTTGTAAATACTATACTTCCTATGCAGATATCAAGCCTCTATAATACGATATGGCACTGTTAGCTGAAGCAAGTTCACTGGAGTTGGTTTTGTTGATCGGCTGCCAAATTCTGTAGTAGCTAATTGTAGTAAGGTGGTTAAACATAGATTTCTAGCAGCATCCGTTCTGACTCACAACTTGCTGCGTCTGGGCATATTGTACAATACATTACCTCGGCTCACCATTAAATCTGATAGTAATGGCATCTTGTATGTATGGAAGCCCATGTGCTCAATCTAAAAAAGCTGTCTTGTGTATAATGCTTTTGTCACAGAAGGTCACGGTACTTAATGAGAGAGACTCTCAGAAAGACAATACACAAACATTCCCTGGAGGGATTTGCATTGGGTGAAAACATAAGTCAGGACTAATTACTTCCAAGTTACCAAGTTGTAACCATGACAAAATACTCCTCCGGCTATGCACCTTCTCAGCTGCACTCACACATTCTCGGGAACTTTAGTTTAGCAGTTTAGCATTTTTACAACGATTTCTACCATTTTATATTCTGTCCTATAAGATTCTCTTTTTGTTTTTTATAAAACTGGCTAAATCTGCGTCAGATCTACAACTCCCAGTCTGACTGACAGTTTGGGTTATGTAGTAACATAACAGCGATTAGTTTTAAAGAGATCTGTTGCTTTTGATGCTGAGCTCAGCGTGCCGGATCTTATGTTGATGTTTGGTGAGCATTGCAGAACTGAGATGTGTTTTGTTAACTCATGATGTGTTAATGAGGCATAAGAAGTACATATATTAATCCATGCATGATGTCGGTTAATGACATCATTCATTTTGCTTATTATCTCTAAGCTGCTGCCATACTTGCACCGTGTTTCTAGTGGCTCTAATTGTCACAAATAACAGATGATTCTGGTTTTAATATGAATGAGCCATTTTATGTTATATCGTAGGTTGCCTTGACCCCTTGCTTAGTTCATACACCCAATCCCTCACACACACACACACACTCACACACTCCCCTCTCACTAAGGCTTGCCCCCCCCCCCCCCTGATGTAGTAAGCAGTCCCCCTTTAAAAAATAAGAAAACATTTTTCTGATTACACTGTTTTTTTACACCATTAGAGCAATCTCAGAATTCTGATTGGTTATTTATATAGCGCCAATCATGTCACTCTGTGCAGAGAATACATAATCTGTCCCTGCCCTACTGGGACTTACATGCTAAATACCTTACCACACACACGCTTACACTGGGGTCCATTTTTTTCAGAAGCCAATTAACCTACCGATATGTTTTTGGACTGTGGAAGGTTACCAATGAAAATAGAAGGAGAACATACAAATGCGACATAACTCAATAGACGGCAATGCTAACCATCTGTGCCACTTTGCTGCCCCATATCTATGCTGAAAAGAAACATGAACAATGTGTTCCTGCTATAACCAGCACTGTTCTGGTCATTGATGTGCAAAACTCCTATAGCTGGAATGCTGTTAGAAATAAAAGCATATAATATTCTCAAATACTTTATAACTTCCTGGTTTTTAAGACCTCTTTACCTTACAACTAAACTGGCTCTAGGATATTCATACAATTGTTGTTGGCAGGCTTCACATTCGGTAAAATATACATGTACATGGACACACTTAAATTGTGGGACATCATTGGTTATGTTATCACTGGCTAGCATTGCTGCGTGCCTCTGGTCAGATAAGGTATTAGTGTCCAGTTTGGTATATATCTGATCTGTGGAGGGGTTTGACTGACCCCGTAGTGAGTTTTATATGTTCAGCTTACAGCCGGTCAGAGTTTATGATGCCAGCAAAATTGCTAGACCTTTCATATAACTTGTGCATTGCCTTACATGATGTCGCAGTGCTTAAAACATGATAAGTATAATGTAACTGCGTCAGCAGGGACCTGTTACATCTATTATATGATGACTATTTATAGTGAACCATTTTTGTGGCTACATTGGACTGCTAAGCTACTATAAGACCCAGATAACACAGGTTGTTACAGTCCTGACAAGGAAAAAATGTAAATCTTAATTGTATACCTTTTATAGGAGAGCCAGACCAGTTAGTAAAAATATACATATTTTTGATTAATAGTGGCTCAGTGGTTACCACTTTTGCCTCAAAGCACTGAGGTCATGAGTTCAATTCCCGACCATGGCCTTATCTGTGAGGAGTTTGTATGTACTCCCGGTGTTTTTAGTGGGTTTTCTCCGGGTGCTCCGGTTTCCTCCCACATTCCATAAACATACTAGTAGGTTAATTGGCTGCTATTAAATTGACCCTTGTCTCCCTCCCTCCCTCCCTCTCATAAGCTCCAATGGGGCAGGGACTGATGTGAGTGAGTTCTCTGTACAGCGCTGCAGAACTAGTGGCGCTATATAAATAGCTGATGATTATTACTTAGTTATTATTATTAGCATTTGTTTATATTGCATCAACAATATTATGCAGTGGTGTACAGAGAACATTGGATCATTCACAACAGTCCCTGCCCCAGATAGGGGGGGCGCCGGTCTGAATCAAGCTCATGACCCCAGCCTTATAATGCAGCACTGCAATGCTAACCACAGCGCACACCGCCCCAGTGAAATATAAGTATATTAGAAGTCACAGAGACATGTTACTCTAATGTGACCTATAATATCCTTCTATTCCACTGTAGGGGGTGTGTTATTCCTTATATATCATGAGTAGTCATTTTTTGACCAAGAAAAGCTTACTTTTTTATTACTTATGTGTTTGTTTGTTTTTTGTTTTTTTAAATAAGAGAACGCAGAGCTGTCGTCTACCCCACCGCCCACCTCTTACCTTTCTTTCTTCTCTCCATCGAACTGAACTGACGCTGCTGCTGCTGTCTCCTGCGCCCCCTGTTGGGGCCACAGCTATAATTGAGTCCAAGATGCAGCCTTCAGGCCTCAGTGACGCAACTTCCGGTTTCATGCTGATTCCTTGGCTTTGGGTGCATGGAGAACCGTAGTGCAGGGGAAGGACTTCACATGGGACAATATATAGATGGGAAGATCAGAACATGCATTTTATACAGCTGTTATTTACAGGAACCTCAGCGGCGTTTCACAGCTGTTTATACGGTTATTCATGCTCCTCGTATATTATAAATCCTAATTTGTAGTAGTAGTTGAGTATAATTTGGGGAATGTTTCAGGCTCGTATGAATTCTGTAGAACTGGACTGAGTTGTACTGTCCTCTATGTTTACCCATTTCTTATATTGCAAAGTCTGTGAGCTAAAAACCTAGATTTGTAGATTTGTGGCTGGGCCTCAGGCATGGTTATAGTAGTCCAGGGATTAGGTGCCACTTTCCTTTGCCAACTTTTAATTCTTACCCAGAATCTCCTCATCTCCAGGAACTGGGGCACTCAAAGGATGGTGGCTCCTGCTGTCTTTGAAGCAGTGTTATAAGGGGAGGGAACCCCACTGGACCTCTGCTTGGGTTAGCATCAGAATTAGGACTTTGGTTTTAGGGCTTGAAAATAAATAAGACTAATGCTTGTGGTTAGTAGCATTTTGTAATGTAAAAACAAGATCATTTGGAAAGACGAGGATTCTAACGGCTGTCTTTGCAGGAAGGGGCTTCTTGTCTTCCTAGGCGGCAAAGGACTGAGATTCAAGGTTTTTAAGGGTCTCCCCCCCCCCCCCCCCCCCCACCCCCCTCTCCAGGCCTCTTTACTTTTCCATTATCCTTTGTCATTGTATTATTGTATTCTCCTGTTTATGTTGGAGGACTTGTAACCACTAAAGTAAATTTGTAACACCCCATTGCGCAGGGCTTTAGTGGGACCTCCTGTTGGTCCATAGCTACAAGTGCCCACCTTCAGTATGTTTGGCTATCCTGTCTTGAATACCTGCCCCTCTCTCTCTCTCCATTTTATGCCAGAAGTGGGGTTGATAGGAGCAGATTTGCTACATGGCAGGACTTCTCTGGTTGCATCCTGTAGCCTGTAATAACAGCTACATGTGACTGTAATACTGTATGTAATACTCCATCTGATGGTCTTCAGAGGTCCAGTCAGACAAGTGGTGTAGAGTAGTGGTTGTTTTCCCTGTCACTCCTCACAGCTCACACACTCTCCTGACTGCTGAATATGGGACCCTTGTTACTTCTACTAACAAACCAGCGGAGCTTCTTAATGATGTCATTCTTTTCTGCGATCCACCAATAGGTGCTGGTTTATTGCTCCTAGATGTGCTGTTTGTACAATTTAATACCTGCTTTTGTAGACATTGCAAATTTGCAAAGCTGTTGGGAATGCCGGGTCAGCAATTAACATTGGAAGCAAAAAAAATATTGAATATGTGTACTCAGACAGTTAACATATCTGCATTGTAATAAGATCAGCCTTGTTTTATTCCTTGCTCGGAGTGTTTTGGATGCTGAGACAAAGAAGCAATTCAGATGAAACATGAACTTGTATAATCATTTGGTGGAAGTGGAGAGAGCAGCAGGGGGAACAAAATCACAAAATGTTCCCGAAAGACTAAAGATCAGTAGACAAATAGTGTTCCTAGCAGGGACAGTGTGTGTACTTAGATGCTGGAATATTGCTTCAGTTATCTGACTAATAGCATTTTGTAGAGCTATATCCAGAATCTATGCAACATTATCCATTCTAAAGCTGCACATTCTGAGCACGTTGCAGAGTGTTGCATTGTGGGTCACGTTGATGACTATACACACTACCCAAAGCTGGCCACACTCCGCAAGAGTCTGATTGGACTACTTTGTAGGAGGTTTGATCATTTTGGCCAAACTGACAGTCTGGTAAGATCCCTAAAATCTGATTCTGTCTGGCAGGATGGAAAATGGCGTTGACCAGTGACCCTCACTGACGCGTGTGAGGTCACTGGCTGAACCTTAATATAGTACAGAGCGTGTGGTATGTGAACCCCAGCGGGTTGTCTCTTGAAGTTTCTATTGGGACGTCCACTTGTTAAATTGACTTCAAAATAGCAATGTAATGAATTGCTAGAAATAGCAATAAAACTATATACAGGACAACTAAGAAAATTGTGTCTTTAAATAAATCTGGGGTTACTTGCTTAAAATGTGCACACAGTAGAGGACACTTGTTAAATACCTTTACCATCATAAGCAAGCTGATTCTCTTAGATCATTGCAATCTGATCAAATCTATGCAATTTAGCCCTTCACGTGTATAGGCCAAACTGAACGCAAATCTGATTGGATTGCAAAGAGCTAATCCGACCCGACATGATGCTGTGATAACGCCACACATATGCCTTCAAAACAGCCACAATGATCGCTAATAATTCTATAGAAATCAACAAGGTCATTATCGGGAATGTTAGTAAACTTAGTCAGAAGATCTTCGCTGTCAACCTGGCCCTACACGTTTCTTCCAACCACATTAACAGTCCTCGGTGAAGCTGGGAGATATCAGTCTGTTCAGCCAGAGCCCAGAATGACCATTTCCAATTTGATGGGCCCATGTGCAGAGCCATGTTGGACAATGGTGGTTGAATGGAATTTGTGCTGATCAGCAGACTGTGGATGACCAACCGCAGTCTTTCAATCAGTCAGGGGTTTTTTTTACAGTTATCTTTAAGTACCAAAATATTTCACTGTAACATAGGTGCCCTGACTGGACATTGCAGATGTAAAAAATAAATCAAGGTTTCTCTCTTTGTCAACACAAACACCCACAAGTAGTATTATCATGTTCATGTTGAAGTAAAATGTTAAATACAGTAATAAAATTAGAATAGTGCAATAGTTGATTTTAACCATATCAACATTGGTATTTAAATTGTAATCTAATTTATACGTATTTGTTGTGAGTAATCAGTAAACCAATGCAAAGTGTAGTAATTGACTGACAATGTGTTGATCACTGTCCAGTCGCTTGTTAATACAGCGCTCCCGGGCAGCCCAGTGTCAGCCTCTGAATAAAGGTAACGAGACATCCAAACACTCTCTGTGCCCTCGCAGCTTTAATGTAGCATTTCAATGGTTTCATGTGATTCATTTAAAAATTGCTCGATCATTAGTGAAAATAAACATGTGAAGGAAGAGAGAAAAAAAGCCTTTTGAAAGCGCAGATTTCTTTGTTCATAAACACTCCGATAATAAGGCATCAGAAACACATCCGTCATTTCTTTGTGAATTATTTTTACTTCAAACCCTTTACTGAAACACACTTTCTTCACAGGTCACAAAATAAACGGATTAAAATGGCAGTTTAAGCATTAGTTTGTATGTACCTGTAAAATATGCTGTAATATGCGTACATGATTTATTGCCTAAAACTTCTTGTATGTAGAGAGCACTGGGCTAGCTCTTTACAGACAATATAAGGAGTTAAATGATGGAGTAATATTGTTTTGTTTTTTATTTTTTTTGTAATGCGTCAATAAATGAAGCTGTGAAATGTTATATAGGGTTCGTTAGCCATAGGACCGCAGTACAGCACTGTGTGTAAGTCATTAAGCTGTGTTTTTGCATGTAATAGTTCTGGCTTCTTTCTGTTCCCACAGCGCTTCTATAAAAAAGCTGCAGCATTTGTGCTTCGAGCAGTTGCCAAGCATTCTCCTCCGTTAGCTCAGTCAATAGTGGATTGTGGAGCCGTGGATACGCTGGTGATTTGCCTGGAAGACTTTGACCCAGGGGTAAAGGAAGCTGCTGCCTGGGCTCTTGGTTATGTTGCACGACATAATGCAGGTACACATTCAGCATGGATTATAGTAGTATAATATTAGTATAGTATTTTAAAGCTCTGATGGTTTCTAAGCTGTTTCTAAAGGTATATATTGAACTACCACACATTATACTGATGCTACTTGATGTAATAATATTTGCATAGTCCTACCTGCCGCATGTCTGCTGTTGACAAATGCTACAGTGGTAGTAAAGTCATGGATAGCTGATTGCATTATATATTCTTACAGGTCAGTTTTTTTAATTTTTATTGATAACTTGGCAATAACACGGTTTTGCATAGAAATCGATCTCTATTGGGAATAAGAACATTTCTTGATATATCATTGTTGTAACTACGGACTAGTGACCTTTTTCAAATCCTCCTCCTGTCAGTGTTCCTTGGCCTAAAGTTTTCCTTAGCAATGCTTTGTATGATGGCGGAGAGCCTCTTCGGCCACCATGCTGCACAGTTATCTGTTGGCAATCACCGTTTAGCTGTAGGGTTTTCCCAGCATTCTATCTGCGGAAGCTTCCTACCGCTACAGCTGCGAGAGGACCAGGACATTCCCCCGGTGACCTGTGGATTGTGCCAGGTGTTCCTTCATGGTAACACAAGGGCCCCTCCATCCTGCGTAGGCCTTTTGCGACAAAAAACTGCTAAATACCAGAGAAGAAATAAATGTATCTAACACAACACACACAAAAAATAGTTTTTAGCAGGTGAACTCCTTTAAACACATCATAATGAGAAACCCTAAGATAACATAATGCGAAATACTAAGAACTGTATTTGCATTTTAATATGAGGGGAGCTGTGACATTGATTGCATTGCAAAGGTAAGTTATCCTCATGTATAGTTGTGTGAAGTAATTCTGCAGATGAATTTATTAGAATAAAAACAGCAGTATCAAACAATAACTTTGAATACAATTGTTTTGTGGGATGTGAATGCCATTGAGACAATCATGTTGTTCTCCAACATTAATGATTTTGCAGCATAAAGTGCATCTGTCAACTGAAATGGAGGCCGTCATTTTGTGCATTGATCCAATATTACTATGAGAACGTGGTCTATAAAATCACTATAAACCGGTGCCTTGTGACATTTTTGTAGGCTGGCTGGCTGCCAAACTTTAGCCATGGGGTCGAGACTCGGCTCAGTAGCCTATTCGGAACATTTAAAAAGAAAAAAATGCAGGTAGCCCAGTGACCCAGCCCCTGGACATTTTAATCTACTCTAAACAGTAGGGCTTGAGTAATCCTGTGCACTAGGTCACCATTGGTGACTAAATAATGGCCACTGGCACGTAGAGTGTCCAGGCACCAAGCATCCTCCCTCTCTCTTTTCAGTGTAAAATCAATCCCTCCTATTGTTACTGGCTGACAGTATTTTCTGTGCTCGGCTGCCTGAGTGCAGGACAGAACACTGAACATTATCGTCCAGTAACAGGATAACTACTGATAGCTGCTCCTGGAGGTTATGGGAGAGTTCAGTTTAACAAGAGGAGCTAACTGTGCAAGAGTAAAGTATGGCCAAGTGGAGAGATCATTTTCAGCCGCTGCTGGTAAGTACAATAACATATACCCTCCAATATGGCTGCTCTCTAGTATTGTCACCAGTTATTACTGGCCTTCCTATGCTTATCGCTAACAATGGCTGGCCTTTCTATGCTCTCCTTCTGTATAAACCCACATTCCCTTGTATATAAGCCACATCCTTATATGTATGAACACACCTCTCCTTTTGGAACACATACATATACAATATTTTTTGTAGCGTCTAACATTTGGAGAGGGCCTTACTGTTTGTATACATTTGTTGGTGTCTTCTCATGAGTGTCACAAAGCGCCCAAGTGATCTGATAGGCTTCTTCCTTATGTATCGTCACAATATGGCCGCCTCCGCTGAGAGCAGGAATCAAGTGCGTTCACAGATTGCATTCTGTGAATTACTTGTTTCCAGGTGTTAAAAATAATTCAGTTGCGATTGGATTTCCTCTTTTGTTTTTGTTTTTTTGCAGTATGAATTTATTTATTTTTTTTAATTTTTTTTTTAAATAGTTTTTTTCCATGAACACACTTTTCAACATTGGAAAAACAGCAAAAACTTAGTTTAAAACCAATTGTCTTTTGCAGGTATGCAAAATAAAGCACCAGACTATTGGTGTAAATAAACCCTTAAACAACTTTGGATGACTTTTTTCCTCACTTTTCAAAACTCACATTATCAATAGTGACAGATGCAGGAGATTACAATGGGAAGTATTGTTACAGGAAGCAAAGATGTTCAATATCTGTCTAATGAAAACCTACAGTTAGAATATAGCAAGCTATAAATCCATTGGGTTAGCAGACTTGATGGACTGCAGAAGTGGTTTCCTCTGGTAGAGGGTTTACATAGATATGAACTTTACAAGAAATAGAGGGATTATGCTTAATCTCATTTGTGCCGTTGCAGCAAGAAAAAAAAAACCTGTTGCTCTGTATAGTCAGCCGTGGGTATTTATGGTAATCTGTGGCTTTCCAGAATTGCTCTGCCACAGTTCAAAGGTCATAGAATGTGATTATATCCTTCTGTGATACAGCATTCTGAAACTCTCCAGAGGTTGTACTACATGTGCGAGACGGCTATACCCACCGAAGGAGCTGGCCAAGTGCCAACAAACACAGCATAGGCAGAAGTACTTGATAACATGGCTAACGTTAGGGGAAATAATTACACTGCATGGTGAAAAAAAAATAAACCACGCGCAGGTTTTCGATTCACACAAATATATTCTCATTACGAAGGACAGATTTGCAAATTTCCAAGTCTACTTGCATGACGTGCATGAAAAGTTCAGTTATCAAACGTCTGGGCTACATGAGAACTTGGGCACACTAATAGCAACTGGTTTATGGGTATAATACACAAGTGATGTTAATATAGTTCTAAATTCCTGTAAATGTTTATATAAACAGTGAGTTGTGATGTCATCATTTCAGTGTTTATTAGGAAATATTGAGGGATAATGCACGCCTGCAGCCTTGTGCTTTTATATGTTCACGGATCTCCGTGATGGCTTCTTATAGCCATGTAATTTGCAGTAGCAAATGCATTACCACTAATATAATTCACACGTAAAGTTTATATAGAGCGTGTATGTGTATGAATAGAGTGTGAAAAATATCAGAACACAAAAATGGACATTTTAATATATGACTTGTGGAGGTTAAACTCTGCATTAACCCTTACCATGACTCTACTGCTGCTCTTTTAAGTAAAGAATGATATGTAAATACTAAATATGCATGTCATACATTGGAGTCCATAAGGTGTACCATTTCAGCTGTTTGTTTGTTATTCATTTTCAGTCTGTTCTTATAATGTCTCTTCTTTTGAACCCTCAAAAAGGCTACTGAATGTTTGTTACCAAGAAGACTGCAAACAAATCTCTGTGGTTTGTGGTTTCTTTACAATGCCTTTTCTTTTCTTTCCTTTTTCAGAGAGATAAAGGAAGTTAAAAAATGTTTGCTAGGCCATGGTAATAACTGTGCCACTTTATATATTAAATGGGATACAATTGGGGAGATCTCTGATGGGAAAGTACTTGAGTATACTAGCAGTCAGGAAGCTGAATAGCAGCACTCAGTGTCAGGCAACTGCTGCAAGAGCTAATAAGCTCCTAGGATGCATAAATTGGGGCTTAGGTGTACAAGAAATTTTAATTATATCCATTGCATAAATCACTTGTTAAACCTCATCTTGAATATTTTCATGCAAGGGTAGTTGTGATGAGTTGCAGACTGTTGAGTTCATTGTACAGGTGGTAATAGCATAATGGCATGGATTTAAAAATGAATTGGATGCCTGTCTTGGTAAATGGTATCAATAGTATAATGAGCAAATGAAGCAGTTGGGGGCGGATGATCCAGGGAATTAATCTGAATGTCCTGTACGGGGTCAGGAAGGATAGGTAGCTGTTTCTGGGAGGCTTGTGTTACCCTCTGTCAGTTCAACACATCTAGAAATTTATAAAAGGTTCATCATCATTTATTTATATAGCGCCAGCAAATTCCGTAGCGCTTTACAATTGGGAACAACATTGATAAGACAATACTGGGTAAAAAATACAGACAGAGAGGTAAGAGAACCCTGCTCGCAAGCTTACAATCTATAAACGTTGAACTAGATGGTCTTATTTTCAACCTCACTATGAATCTATGTAACACTCAGCTCAGTGATGGGCTTTAAGTACATTAGTGTCCAATAATCTTTTTGTAAGTGATGTTCTCACTTCAGTAGTCATTAAGGGATAATTGCAGCCCAAGCTGAAAGTGTGCAGGAGTGAACTGTGCAGCGCCGGGCACGCTCAACACCTCTCGGTCCTTTTTAGGATTAGGTTTTACTTGTGATATTCAGTTTTGGGTAGAATTGTTCAGTAATTACACTTGTGTGTTATGAGGAATAACATGTAGCTTATTGTAGATGTATTTGGTAATATCAATCACTGACTTCCATGCCCTGTATAGAAGCAATAAACGTGGGCCTCCTTTCATAGTGAAACACTGTATTAATTAGAGGGGTTACAGACATTGTATCACTTATGAACACCAGATGGCGAAGCAGAGCACATTCATACAGAATATTTATTATACAATATAGTTTGTAGACTATAGTAGGGCAGGATTCAAGTAATACATACATAAGAATCCGTTGAATGACATTCATGAAAATCCTTTGAATCCTGGCTCTGTGCTAGGTACTATTCTGCTATGCTTTACATTTGTAACCTCTGTTAACAAAAAACAGGTTGTTGTGTCCTGCCCTTTAAATGTTTTTGGGGAGATAATTTTGCTCCACCTGGACCTCATATATTATCTTGGGTTGCTTGCAATTATTGGACCCCATTGTGATTTAAGGGGTGTTCAACACTGTTACCTTGAGTGTGACCTCATCGTTACATTGAGTTGGGCCTCATCGTACCTTGCTTGTTGGTTCGACAGCTGGTCACATCCGAAATTGGTTACTTTGAACTGATTTTATGGACAAATCTGTTTTGCTTTCCTAGCTATTCCCCTTAAAAGCATCACAGGACCTTCCGGTTCGGAGGATTGGGGGAGAACAGATAAGTAAGATTTTGCTGTCTTATTGATCTTGTCTAACCGCCCCAAAGGCTACTTTTGTGTGTGTCTGTAGTTACTTTTTAAGAATATAATTTATATTTTAATGTAAAATATATATTTTTTTACAATTGTTCATGTTTAAACCTTTTTGAGTATATTTAGTTAAATTTTATGTTTTTTGTTTTTGTTTTTTGTTGTTGAATATAAGTATGTTTAGTTATGATTATCTAAAGAATCACATACTGGTTACACACACATTGTAAATATTCATTGCTATGGCCACAGTGAAATCAGTGGAATCACGTGATCCTTTAGTGGAGTAAAGTGTACATGACCACATTTAATTTTTCATGGACTAAACCACATTACAAACAGTCATACTTAATATCATATACTGACATTTTGTAGGCAAAATATGAGTTTTAAACATAATAGCTTTGACACGCAGTGAAATATGGCTGCAATTTAAGGATCAGAAATGGTTGCATTATTTGAATGATAACTGTTTTCTGGATCATCAGAAAGTAAACAGACAGACCTGATGGACTTGTGGTGTTTTCAACCTACTGAATAAAATACCTGACTCCTGTTATCATCTATCTGAAATAAAACAATAAGCAGAATGTCTTTGTAGTGAGGTGAATATTAGAAGCTACATCGATGGGAGAGAAGGAAATGATACTATCTGTGGAAGGCTCACCTCGTGTGTATATTAGAAGCTACCAAATAGTTCAGTGATCATATTAATGCCCAGAGCCAGTGTTTTTATACTGGTAAGAGAGCTCAGAGGAGACTAATATCCTTTTTTTAAGATGTTTTGATTCAGATGTGAGCACCTTATTGTATGCAATCTCCAGCTCCTGCTCAGCTGTATTTTTCTCAGTTTGAAGTGGGCGTGGGTAGAACAATATATAGCCAATCAGATCATTATAGTTCTCCCTGCAGCTGGAGATGTGTGATAATCGCGTGTAAGAGTGTTAGTGAGGGCAGGGCTGCAAGTGTCAGAGGCAAGATTTTGATAGTGGAAAGAGCAGGGTCTTCAACAGCACAGAATGATTATATTAGACTCCTGACCAACCGATGCAGGGAAACTGTAGTGTTAAACACACCTCTTATATAAAACGAAGTTCATAAATCCAGCTATGTTTTATGCCTTTTTAATACACTAGTTTCAGTTTGTAACCATTGACTGAAGGGATGCTATAAATACACCTTTGTGCATTGTTTGCTCTAAAAAAAAGTTCTTGTTTATGATTAGCCCAATTCTCATGACTCAAGTTATGACCGTGTGACAAAAAAAAGCATCTGAGCAGAGAAAAAATTCAAACTAACTTTTATTTTCACATTTTGTTTATGTACATAAGAATTCACACATTATTGAACTGTGCCCACCAGTTTCTGAATATATGCTCCCCTTACGTGTGTATGGATGCAGTCAGGATCACTGAAGAAGTGTTTGACAGACATTTATGACTGTTCTTCACATTAAGTCATTCTGTTACTTTACCACTTTTATCTACAATCTGAGTATCTGTCAGTTCAGAAAGATTAAGTAAAATGTCTCCATCTAAGACAGATTAATGACTCATGAAAGCACAATAAATTAAACAACAGGCCTGAATATGCTTGAACAGAGATTCATTATTTGCTGAATGGACATTTTGAAAGTATGTGTATGTATATATGTATATGTGTGTGTGTATATGTATATATATATTAGATCTACTGTACTGTTTAATGCAGGTCATTTGCCAAAATAATGCCCTTACATACACAAGGGCATATATGGAATGTTCCATGAAATGATTTTTGTCCATTTCAGTTACTTAATGGAATCTGTTTAAGCACATATGACTTAATTGGACCAATTTGTATCACTAAAAGTTATTAATGAACCAAGGCAAGATGACAATGTAAATCAAATACAGCTTGGCTGGATCATTTAGTTCACGCCAATAATAAATTATTTTGGAAAAAATACACATTGTTACAGAAATTAGTTGTTATTGCTGTATGGTATAGTGTTAATTGTTATTGTTAATTGTTGGTGCAATTGTCTGTGTAATCTGTCTATCCAACACATTTCACACACATCTTTGTTTGGGTGGGGTACGGAATAATGGCTGTCATTATTCCGACAATACTTACCCCGACGGAGCGACCCCGGACAGCTATGTCACTACCTGGCTCCAGGATGACTGGTGCGACCATTGACTGCCAAGGATCACGACCAATGAAGAATCCGGCCACTCTGCATGACGTCATTGCCGACCACAACGCTCTTCTCCTTGCTGTTAAGGTGGAAATGTAAGTATGCGGCCACAGACAATGTACAACGCTAACCAAAGTACATTGTCTATAGCCGCATACTTACATTTCCACCTTAACAGCAAGGAGAAGAGCGTCGTGGTCGGCAGTGATGTCATGCAGAGTGGCCGGATTCTTCATTGGTCGCGATCCCTGGCAGTTGGCAGTCACAGCAGTTGTCCTGGAGCCAGGTCATGAAGTAGCCGTCCGGGGCC